>NW_025533810.1:302500-408464 GCF_020615455.1 Coregonus clupeaformis | reverse complement strand
GTAGGGTCTATTGGTGATTTTCAGTCCAGTGTTTGAAACATAGAACCGTCAAATCATGTACAGTTTATTTACAAAGATCTTTGTGACATGTGGAATAAAAGCCGCACTGTTGGCTTTCTATGTATCTGGTTGATGGCTGCTGGCTGTCATCCTTCATTACTCTTAACTGCTGCAACCTCCTCCTTTTCTCTCTACCTGTACCCCCGTCTATCAGCTCATGTTTTCTTTTCATTTCACTACTTTTCTTGTTGGCTAACTGAAGAACCTTTTTATATTCACATACAGGTATATTCTTGAGAATTTTCTCATTTGTCTCTCTTCTTAGATTCTCATGAGAATGTTTTCAAACGAGGAAGCGCTGTGCGGCAATGAGCTAACAGCAATCAGATTGCGCAAATACCCATGAAAATGTCAGTAACCAATTGGATGTCAGTAACACTTCTCCTCTTTTCAACTAATCATAACCATATGAATATAACATCTGCTCGAAAACAAGCTGTTGGATACTGTAATTCAACATGGAAGTTTGAAAATAGCGGTTGAATTATATATGATTCCAGCATGGAGAGTTTGAAAAATAGCAGTTTAATTATATATGATTCAACATGGAGAGTTTAGAAAAATACTATTCAGATTATTATATGATTTCAACATGAAGAAACTAAAAATAGCTGTTGAATTGTGATTTCCAGCATGGAGAGTTACAGAAAAATACGGTTGGATGTATGATTCAACATGGAAGAGTTAGAAAAATAGCTGTTAGATTATATGTGATTCAGCATGAGTTTAATGCCGGTTGGGTATAACATATTCTGTGGAAATTAGTTGTATATATACCCAATTTGAAAAATGGTTTGAATGCCTTATTTGTGAATTGAAAAATAGTGTTAATATTTATTAACTGGAGTTAGAAAAATAGCGGTTGAATTATATGTATTCCGCCAGTTTAATCGCGGTTGGGTCATAACCATGATTCATTTATGAATTGAAAATAAGCGTTTAATTATTGATTCAACATGGGGTTCGAAATAACGGTTGAACCTGCCATGATTCAGCATGGAAATTTTGAAAAATAGCACATAAGATACATGTGATTTCAACATGGAGGAGTTGAAAAATAGCGGTTTAGTGCTTCATGAATTCAACATGGAGGGTTTGAAAAAAATGGCCTGTTGATATAACCAGTTCAACATGAATTGAAAAATGGCGTTTATTATGTGATTCAGCATGAATTGAAAATAGGGTTAGATTATATATGATTCGCATTTCAATATCTGTTGAATTACTCTACTGCAGTTCAGCATATTGGACTTGAGCTGAATTATTGATTCTTGGAAAGACTAATAGCGGTTTGGGTGCCAATTCAGCATATTTGAAAAATGCCAGTTGGTTCTGTGTGATTCAACATGAGAGTTTGAAAAGTAAAGTTCAATTTATATGTATTCAACCATGTATTTAAAAATACTGTTGAATTATGCATATTCAACCATGAAAGAAATTTGAAAAATAGCAGTTAATTATATGATTTCACCATGGAAGTTTGAAAATAAGCGGTTGGGTATATGAGATTCTTTTTATGTTTATCTGGTTGGTTTGATTCAACATGGAAATTGAAAATTTCGATTTATATGATTCAACATTGGAGAGTTTGAAGAATGCATTTCGATTATATGTGAATTTTCAACATGGAAGTTTGAAAATAGCTGTTAATTATGTATTTCTTAGAAGTTGAAAATAGCGGTTGAATTATATATAATATTCCACATGGAGGAGTTTAGAAAAATAGCTGTTAATTATTGATTCTTGCTGGAAGTTAAATATTATATATCGTCAACATAGATTTGAAAAATGCCGTTTGAATTATGTGATTCCAACATGGGGATTTTGAAAAAATAGGGTTGAATTATGTAGATTCCAGCATGGAATGTTGAAAATAGTGGTTGAATGTTCATACATACCATGACTATAACAAACATTTATTATAGAGGTATTAGTTATTGAGTTAATAAATAATATACATCAAATATATATTATTATTACCTATATAATTATAAATTTTTTAAATGCAAACTTATTATTCCAAAATAACTCAAAATCAACATTACATAAAACAAATCTGATTTGCCTGTTATCAATTTAATATTTTACATTGGTTCGATTCAACAATGTCCGATTATCAAATTGGGCATGAACAGGGTCAGAACCCTGCACTGATAGATGAATTCTGCCTGTTGCGTTTTAATTTCAATCATATGCTGTCATACTCTGGTTATTTCCTCAAGAAATCCATGCTGTTTAAACATAAACTCACAAGCTGTCCGACAGGTGATATTTCATTTAAACTCTATGCCATCTCTCCTTCACTTCCTGCAGCTACCCAGTGCTTCATTGGAAACCAGGTGGAATCTGTTTGATCATCAATTAACTTTTCCATAATTTAAACTGTTCGCTGACCCTTCTCTCTGTAGCAGCAGAAAAATTAATGAAGAGGATAGAGGAGGGAGATGAAACGCCTGGTAGTGAGATATTCTGTAGCTAAAAAATATTATGTCATCCCTGTAATTATAGAACATATTTGTTTCTTCCTATTACTGAACATGTTAAAATCTAATTCTTAACCCGAGAGGCTAACTCTGTAAAGCTGCCCTGCAGTGAACCAACAGCATGGCCTGGGCCTCTGCGTTCTCCTCCCAGACTCATAGATGGGAAGTGTGAGTGGAACATAAGGTAACCAGTCATCAGGTTATGTATAATAATGCAATCATCACTCGAACATTACTAGAATGTATTTAATTGTTTGAGTCTAAGGCTAAACCAATTGTATCCACTCGGTATCTTCAATCTTTTTCTGTTTTTTAATGTTTTCTGCCGTAATGTAATATACGATGGTTTATGTATTGTATAATGAGTTTCCAATCAGTGACTATCCATTAGTTTTTGCAGAGACTTGGTCTCATATCTAGCCTATGTGTTATAAATAATATACAACATCCCCCAACAACCATATTTTCCTGTTTAACCTGTTGAACATCTTTCTTCAAATGGATCGTTCACAGTGATGTTGAGTTTTAAACATATGTTTTGCAATTAGATTTTTGTTATAGTTTTTGTTTTTTGTTTTTGTGTGTGTGTAGAGAAACCAGACAGAGAGAGAGAAGAGAGGGGGAGTTTGTGTACTGAGCAGCAGTTCTTTAATCATTTTGGCTCATTTGACAGATTATATCCCTGTTGATTGTTTGAGTGGTTTTGTATTGCCTGTAGCAGATGTATGTGTTCCACAGTTGAGTGTTTCTATGTAGAGAGTGTTCCATGGTAGAGTGTTTCCCAGGTAGGAGAGTGTTCAAGATTGAAGAGTGTTCCCCCATGTGGGAAGTGTTCCAAGGTAGATGTGTTCCAAGTGGGAGTGTTTCCCAGAGGAAGAAGGTGTTCGGGGTAGAGGGAGTGTTCCAGGTAGGAAGTGTTCCAGGTGAGAAGGAGTGTTCCAGAAGTATATATTGTTCAAAAGTGGGGGAGTGTTCCCAGGAGTGAAGTGTGTTCAGAGTAGAGAGTGTTCCAGGGTGAGAGAGTGTTCCAGGTAGAGTGTTGGATAGAGACTGTTCCCCATGGTAGAGAGTGTTCCAGGTAGACAGTGTTCCATGTATGAGAGTGTTCCAGAGTAGAACTGTTCAGTTAGAGAGTGTTCCAGATGAAGAGTGTTCATTGGTAGAGGTGTTTCCGAGTAGATGTGTTCCAGAGTAGAGGGAGTGTTCCAGAGATGAGGGAGTGTTCCATGGTAGAGAATGTTCCAGAGTGGGGAAGTGTTCCAGAGGGTGAGGGTGTTTCAGGCAGTTGTTCCCAGGTTAGGGTGTTCCAGAGGTATAGTGTTTATAGTGTAGAGAGTGTTCAGTGAGTTGTTCCAGAAGTGAACAGTGCCAGGTTGAGAGTGTTCCCATGGTAGGGAGTGTTCAGAGTTTGAGTGTTCCAGGTGGTGTCAGAGTAGAGAGTGTTCCAGATTAGAGAGTGTTCAAGTGAGGGAGTGTTTCCAGGTTAGGAAGTGTTTCAGAAAGACCAAGGTGTTCCAGATTGAAGTGTCCCACAGTGAGAAGTGTTCCCAGAAGTGACACAGTGTTCCTGAGTTGTGGTGTTCCAGAGTAGAGAGTGTGTTCCATTGAAGAGAGTGTTTTTGGTAGAGTGTGTTCCATGGTAGAGAGTGTTCCAAGTAGAGACTATGAAGTCAAGGGAGAGTGTTCCAGTGTAGAGAAGTGTTCTCTGTAGTGAGAGTGTTCCAAAGTGACAGGTGTTCCTAGAGTAGATAGGTGTTTCCAAGAGTAGAGAGTGTTCCCATAGTCAGAGGAGTGTTTAGGTAGGAAGTGTTCCATGTTAGAGGTGCTCCCAGGTAGGGAACTGAGCTGAGTAGAGTGTTCAGATTGAAATTATTCCATGGTAGAAGTGTTTCCAGAATAGAATGTGTTCCCATGGTGAGGGAGTGTTCCAGGTGAAGTGTTCCAGGAGAGAAAGTGTTCCAATTGAGAGTGTTTCCGAGTTAGAAGTGTTCCAAGTAGAGTGTTCCAGAGTGGAGAGGTGTTCCTTCGTTGAGAGTGTTTCCAGGTAGAAAGTGTTCCACAGTGGGAATATTCCAAATTAGATTTCCATGTAGTGGTGTTCCAGGTAGAAGGTGTTCCCCAGGTAGGGAAGTGTTCCAGATTGAGAGTGTTCCATGGTAGAAGTGTTCAAGTGAGTGTTCCGTAGAGGTGTTCCATAGTTAGAAGTATTTTAAGAGTAGAGAGTGTTCCATAATAGAGAGTGTTCCATAGTAGAGAGTGTTCCACAAGAGTGTTCCAGTAGACAGTTGTTCCAGAGTAGAGAGTGTTTTCAGAGTAGAGAGTGTTCCAGAGTAGAGAATGTTTCCAAACTCATGGAAGTAGAGTGTTCCAGAGTAGAGAGAGTGTTCGTGGAGTTTCAGAGAGTGTTCCAGAGTAGAGAGTGTTCCAGAGTAGAGAGTGTTCCAGAATAGAGGTTCCATGGTAAAGCGAAAGTTCAGAGTAGAGAGTGTTCCAGAGTGGAGAGAGTGTTCCAGGGTGAGAGAGTGTTCCAGGAGAGTGTTTCAGGTAGAGAGTGTTCCGGTAGAAGTATTTCCCAGAGTAGAGAGTGTTCCATTGTCCAGAGTAAGTGTTCCATAGTAGAGTTAGAGTGTTCCCATGTCAGAGAGTGTTCCAGAGTAGAGAGGTTCCATGATAGAGATTGTTCCAGAGTAGACAGTGTTCGGAGAAAGAGAGTGTTCCATGAGTGAGAGTGTTCCAGAGTAGAGAGGGACCATGAGGTGAGAGAGTGTTTCCATGAGCAGAGAGTGTTCCAGAGTAGAGAGGTATCCAGAGTAGAGAGTGTTCCGGGTCAGAGAGTGTTCCAGAATAGAGGTGTTCCATGATGAGTGTTCCAAGTGAGAGTGTTCCAAGTGGAGTGTTCACATGGTAGAGAGTGTTCCAAGTGAGTGTTCCAGTAGAGAGTGTTCCATGGTAGTATTCAAGTGAAAGTGTTCCAGGTAAGTGTTCCAAGTGATGTTCATGGTAAGGGGAGTGTTCCAAGTGAGGTATTGCAATAATAGAGATTGTTCCAAGTAGAAGTGTTCCAAGTAGGGGAGTGTTCATGATAGAGTGTTCCAAGTAGAAGTATTCCAAGGTAGGAAGTGTTCCAGAGTAGAGAGTGTTTCCAGAGTAGAGTGTTTCCAGAGAAGAGAGTGTTCGGGGGTAGAGAGTGTTCCAGAGTAGAGAGTGTTCCATGGTAGAGAGTGTTCCAGAGTAGAGACTGTTCCCGAGTAGAGTGTTCCAGAGTAGAGAGTGTTCCCATGGTAGAGTGGTTCCAGATGAGAGAGTTTCCCAGAGTGAGAGTGTTCCAGAGTAGAGAGGTGTTCCATGGTAGAGAATGTTCCAGAGTAGAGAGTGTTCCAGGGTAGAGAGTGTTCCAGAGTAGAGAGTGTTTCCAGGTTAGAGAGTGTTTCCAGAGTAGAGTGTTCAGAGTAGAGAGTGTGTTCCAGAGTAGAGAGTATTCCAGAGTAGAACAGTGTTCCCAGAGTAGAAGAGTGTTCCATGGTAGAGAGTGTTCCAGATTAGAGTGTTCCAGAGTAGAAGATGTTCCAGAGTAGAGAGTGTTTCCAGATTAGAGAGTGTTCCCAGAGTAGAGAGAGTGTTCCCAGGGTAGAGAGTGTTCCAGAGTAGAGAGAGTGTTCCAGAGTAGGAAGTGTTCCAGGAGTAGAGAGTGTTCCAGAGTAGACAGTAAAACCCTGAGTAGAGAGTGTTCCAGAGTAGAGAGTGTTCCAGCGGTAGAGAGTGTTCCAGAGTAGAAGTGTGTTCCATGGTAGAGAGTGTTCCAGAGTAGAGACTTGTTCCAGAGTAGAGAGTGTTCCAGTAGAGATGTGTTCCATGGTAGAGAGTGTTCCCAGGAGTAGAGAGTGTTCAGAGTAGAGAGTGTTCCAGAGTAGAGAGTGTTCCATGGTAGAGAGTGTTCCAGAGTAGAGAAGTGTTCCATGGTAGAGAGTGTCCAGCAGACTGTTCCCAGAGTAGAGAGTTGTTCCAGAGTAGAGAGTGTTCCATGCAGTAGAGAGGTGTTCCAGAGTAGAGAGTGTTCCATGGTAGAGAAGTGTTCCAAGAGTAGAGAGTGTTCCAGGAAAGAGTGTTCCAGAGTAGAGAGTGTTCAGAGTAGAGTGTTCCAGAGTGGAGAGTGTTCCATGGTAGAGAGTGTTCCAGAGTAGAGAGTGTTCCAGAGTAGAGGTATTCCAGAATAGAGAGTTTTCCATGGTAGCGAGTGTTCCAGAGTAGAGAGTGTATCTAGAGTAGAGAGTGTTCTAGGGAGTAGAGATGTTCCATGGTAGAGAGTGTTGAGTAGAGAGTGTTCCAGAGTAGAGATGTTCCATAGTAGAGAGTGTTCCAGAGGAGAGAGAGAGTGTTCCATAATAGAGAGTAGTTCCATGGTGGCAAGTGTTCCAGAGTAGAGGAGTGTTCCAGAGTAGAGAGTGTTCCAGAGTAGAGAGTGTTCCAGAGTAGAGAGTGTTCCATGGAAATCTTGAGTGTTCCAAGAGTAGAGAGTGTTCCATAGTAGAGAGTGTCTAGAGTAGAGAAGTCTTCCCAGAGTAGAGAGTAATTCAAGAGTAGAGAGTGTTCCAGAGTAGAGAGTGTTCCATGGTAGCGAGTGTTCCATGGTAGAGAGTGTTCCAGAGTAGAGAGTGTTTCCAGGGTGAGAGAGTGTTCCGGGAGTAGAGAGAGTGTTCCAGAGTAGAGTGTTCCAGGGTGAGAGTGTTTCAGAAGTAGAAGAGTGTTCAGAGTAGAGAGTGTTCCACTTGGTGTTGAGTGTTCCAGAGTAGAGAGAGTGTTCCATAGTAGAGATTGTTCCAGAGTGAGAGAGTGTTCCATAATAGAGAGGTTCCAGAGTAGAGAGTTCCATGGTAGAGAGTGTTTCAGAGTAGACAGTGTTCCAGAGTGAGAGAGTGTTCCAGAGTAGAGAGAAACTGTCCGAGTAGAGAATGTTCCATGGAAGAGAGTGTGTGAGTAGAGAGAGTGTTCCAGAGTAGAGAGTGTTCCAGAGTAGAGAGTGTTCCAGAGTGAGAGTGATCCAGAGAGAGTGTTCCAGAGTAGAGAGGTGTTCCAGAACGAGGGTGTTCCATGATACGAGTGTTCCAGAAAGAGAGAGTGTTCCAGAGTAGAGAGTGTTCCAGAGTAGAGAGTGTTCCAGGTGAGTGTTCCAGTAGAGAGTGTTCCAGAGTAGAGAGGTATTTCCCAAGGGAGTAGAAGTGTTCCATGGTAGAGAGTATTCCAGAGTAGAGAGTGTTCCAGAGTAGAGAGTGTTCCAGAGTAGAGAGTGTTCATGGTAGAGAAGTGTTCCAGAGTAGATGAGTAAGTTCCGTGAATAGAGATTGTTCCAGAGTAGAGAGTGTTCCAGAGTAGAGAGTGTTCCATGATAGAGAGTGTCTCCAGAGTAGAGAGTATTCCAGGGCAGAGAGTGAGTTCCAGAGTAGAGAGTGTTCCAGAGTAGAGAGTGTTCCAGAGTAGAGAGTGTTCAGAGAGAGTGTTCCAGAGCAGATAGTGTTCCAGAGTAGAGAGTGTTCCAGAGTAGAGAGTGTTCCAGAGTAGAGAAGTGTTTCGCCAGGGTAGAGAGTGTTCCAGAGTAGAGAGAGTGTTCCAGAGTAGAGAGAGTGTTCCAGAGTAGAGAGTGTTCCTAGAGCAGAGAGTGTTCCAGAGTAGAGAGTGTTCCAGAGTAGAGAGTGTTCCAGAGTAGAGAGTGTTCCAGAGTAGACAGTGTTCCTGAGTAGAGAGTTTTCCAGAGTAGAGAGTGTTCCATGGTAGAGAGTGTTCCAGAGTAGAGTGTGTTCCATGGTAGAGAGTGTTCCAGAGTAGAGACAGTTCCAGAGTAGAGAGTTATTTCCAGTGTAGAGAGTGTTCCATGAATAGAGAGAGTGTTCCCGAGAGTAGAGAGTGTTCCAGAGTAGAGAGTGTTCAGAGGTAGAGAGTGTTCCATGGTAGAGAGTGTTCCAGAGTAGAGTGTTCCATGGTAGAGTTGCTCCAGAGTAGAGACTGTTCCAGAGTAGAGAGTGTTCCAGAGTAGAGTGTTCCATGGTAGAGAGTGTTCCAGAGTAGAGAGTGTTCCATGGTAGAGAGTGTTCCAGAGTAGAGAGTGTTCCAGGGTGAGAGAGTGTTCCAGAGTAGAGAGTGTTCCAGAGTAGAGAGTGTTCCAGAGTAGAGATGTTCCAGGGTAGAGAGTGGTTCCAGAGTAGAGAGTATTCCAGAATAGAGAGTGTTCCATGGTAGCGAGTGTTCCAGGAAAAGTAGAGAGTGTTCCAGAGTAGAGAGTGTTCCAGAGTAGAGAGAGTGTTCCATGGTAGAGAGTGTTCCAGAGTGAGTGTTCCAGAGTAGAGAGTGTTCCATAGTGAGAGATGTTCCAGAGTAGAGAGTGTTCCATAATAGAGAGTGTTCCATGGTAGTGAGTGTTCCAGAGTAGAGAGTGTTCCAGAGTAGAGAGTGTTCCAGGGAGTAAGAGAGTGTTCCAGAGTAGAGTGTTCCATGGCAATGAGTGTTCCAGAGTAGAGAGTGTTCCATAGTAGAGAGTGTTCCAGAGTAGAGAGTGTTCCAGAGTAGAGAGTGTTCAAGAGTAGAGAGTGTTCCAGAGTAGAGAGTGTTCCATGGTAGCGAGTGTTCCATGGTAGAGAGTGTTCCAGAGTATAGAGTTTTCCAGGGTAGAGAGTGTTCCAGAGTAGAGAGTGTTCCAGAGTAGAGTGCTCCAGGGTAGAGAGTGTTCCAGAGTAGAGAGTGTTCCAGAGTAGAGAGTGTTCCATGGTAGCGAGTGTTCCAAGTAGAGAGTGTTCCATAGTAGAGATTGTTCCAGAGTAGAGAGTGTTCCATAACTCAGAGTGTTCCAGAGTAGAGAGAGTTCCATGGAAGAGAGTGTTCCAGAGTAGAGAGTGTTCAGAGTAGAGAGTGTTCCAGAGTAGAGAGTGTTCCAGAGTAGAGAATGATCCATGGAAGAGAGTGTTCCAGAGTAGAGAGTGTTCCAGAGTAGAGAGTGTTCCAGAGTAGAGAGTGTTCCATGGTAGAGAGTGTTCCATGGTAGAATATTCAGAGTAGAGAGTGTTCCAGAGTAGAGATTGTTCCAGAGTAGAGAGTGTTCCATGGTAGAGAGTGTTCCAGAGTAGAGAGTGTTCCAGAGTAGAGAGTGTTCCATAGTAGAGAGTGTTCCAGAGTAGAGAGTGTTCCATAATGAGAGCATATTCCATGGTAGCAGCAGTGTTCCAGAGTAGAGAGTGTTCCAGAGTAGAGAGTGTTCCAGAGTAGAGAGTGTTCCAGAGTAGAAAGTGTTTCCATGGTAACCGAGTGTTCCAGAGTAGAGAGTTGTCCATAGTAGAGAGTGTTCCAGAGTAGAGAGTGTTCCAGAGTAGAGAGTGTTCAAGAGTAGAGAGTGTTCCAAGTAGAGAGTGTTCCATGGTAGCGAGTGTTCCATGGTAGAGAGTGTTCAGAGTATAGAGTTTTTTCCTGGTAGAGAGTGTTCCAGAGTAGAGAGTGTTCCA
Organism: Coregonus clupeaformis; assembly: GCF_020615455.1. NCBI lineage: Eukaryota > Metazoa > Chordata > Actinopteri > Salmoniformes > Salmonidae > Coregonus > Coregonus clupeaformis. The sequence goes on along the minus strand of NW_025533810.1, from coordinate 398,437 downwards.
GAGTAGAGTGCTCCAGAGGGAGTAGAGTGTTCCAGAGTAGAGAGTGTTCCAGAGTAGAGAGTGTTCATGGCATAAGAGTGTTCCAGAGTTAGAGAGTGTTCCACTAATAGAGAGTGTTCCAGAGTAGAGAGGGTTCCATGGTAGAGTGTTCCAGAGTAAGTGTTCCAGAGTAGAGAGTGTTCCAGAGTAGAGAGTGTTCCAGAGTAGAGAATGTTCCATGGAAGAGTGTTCCAAAAGTAGAGAGTGTTCCAGAGTAGAGTGTTCCAGAGTAGAGAGTGTTCCAGAGTGAGAGTGATCCAGAGTAGAGAGTGTTCCAGAGTAGAGAGTGTTCCAGAATAGAGGGTGTTCCATGGTAGCGAATGTTCCAGAGTAGAGAGTGTTCCAGAGTAGAGAATGTTTCAGAGTAGAGAGTGTTCCAGAGTGGAGAGTGTTCCCATGGTAGAGAATGTTCCAGAGTAGAGAGTGTTCCAGGGTTAGAGAGTGTATCCATGGTAGGGTATTCCAGAGTAGAGAGTGTTCCAGAGTAGAGAGTGTAGTCCAGAGAGAGAGTGTTCCATGGTAGAGAGTGTTCCAGAGTAGAGAGTGTTCCGTAATAGAGAGTGTTCCAGAGTAGAGAGTGTTCCAGAGTAGAGAATGTTCCCATTGATAAGAGTGTTCCAGAGTAGAGAGGATATTCCAGGGTAGAGAGTGTTCCAGAGTAGAGAGAATGTCAAGCGTAGAGAGTGTTCCAGAGTGAGAGTGGAAACTTTCCCGAGTAGAGAGTGTTCCAGAGCAGATAGTGTTCCAGAGTAGAGTGTTCCAGAGTAGAGAGTGTTCCAATGAGAGTGTTCCAGGGTAGAGAGTGTTGTCCGAGTAGAGAGTATTCCAGAGTAGAGATTGTTCCAGTGTAGAGAGAGTGTTCTAGAGCAGAGAGTGTTCCAGAGTAGAGAGTGTTCCTAGTAGAAAGTGTTCAGAGTAGAGAGTGTTGCAGAGTAGAGAGTGTTCGAGAGTAGACAGTGTTCCCTGAGTAGAGAGTTTTTCCAGAGTAGAGAGTGTTCCATGGTAGAGTGTTCCAGAGTAGAGTATGTTCCATGGTAGAGTGTTAACCAGAGTAGAGACTGTTCCAGAGTAGAGAGTGTTCCAGTATGAGAGTGTTCCATGGTGAGAGTGTTCCAGAGTAGAGAGTGTTCCAGGAGTAGAGAGTGTTCCAGAGTAGAGAGTGTTCCATGGTAGAAGTGTTCCAGAGTAGAGAGTGTTCGCATGGTAGAGAGTGCTCCAGAGTAGAGACTGTTCCAGAGTAGAGAGTGTTCCAGAGTAGAGAGTGTTCCATGTAGTAGAAAAGTGTTCCAGAGTAGAGAGTGTTCCATGGTAGAGAGTGTTCCAGAGTAGAGAGTGTTCCAGGGTAGAGAGATTGTGTTCCAGAGTAGAGAGGTGTTCCAGAGTAGAGAGTGTTCCAGAGTAGAGAGTGTTCCAGGGTAGAGAGTGTTCCAGAGAAGAGAGTATTCCAGAATAGAGAGAGTGTTCCATAGTAGGAGTGTTCCAGAGTAGAGAGTGTTCCAGAGTAGAGAGTGTTCCAGAGTAGAGAGTGTTCCATGGTGGTAGAGAGTGTTCCAGAGTATAGAGAGTGTTCCAGAGTAGAGAGTGTTCCATAGTAGAGAGTGTTCCAGAGTAGAGAGTGTTCCATAATAGAGAGTGTTTCCATAAGGTGTGAAAGTGTTCCAGAGTAGAGAGTGTTCCAGAGTAGTAGAGTGCTTCCAGAGTAGAAGTGTTCCAGAGTAGAGAGTGTTCCATGAGTAACGGAGTGTTCCAGAGTAGAGAGTGTTCCATAGTAGAGAGTGTTCCAGAGTAGAGGAGTGTTCCAGAGTAGAGAGTGTTCAAAGAGTAGAGAGTGTTCCAAGTAGAGAGTGTTCCATGTAGAACAGTGTTCCATGGTAGAGAGTGTTCCAGAGTTAGAGTTTTCCAGGGTAGAGAGTGTTCCAGAGTAGAGATGTTCCAGAGTAGAGTGCTCCAGGGTATGAGAGTGTTCCAGAGTAGAGAGTGTTCCAGAGTAGAGATGTATCCATGGTAAGCGAGTGTTCCAGAGTAGAGAGTGTTCCATAGTAGAGATTGTTCCAGAGGATGAGAGTGTTCCATAATAGAGAGTGTTCCAGAGTGAGAGAAGTTCCATGGTAGAGAGTGTTCCAGAGTAGAGTGTTCCAGAGTAGAGAGTGTTCCAGAGTAGAGAGTGTTCCAGAGTAGAGAATGTTCCAGAGTAGAGGAGTGTTCCAGAGTGGAGAGTGTTCCAGAGTAGAGAGTGTTCCAGAGTAGAGAGTGTTCCAGGGTAGAGAGTGTTCCATGGTGAGAGTATTCAGAGTAGAGAGTGTTCCAGAGTAGAGAGTGTTCCAGAGTAGAGAGTGTTCCATGGTAGAGAGTGTTCCAGAGTAGAGAGTGTTCCGTAATAGAGGAGTGTTCCAGAGTAGAGAGTGTTCCAGAGTGAGAGTGTTCCATGATAGGAGAGTGTTCCAGAGTAGAGAGTATTCCAGGGTAGAGAGTGTTCCCAGAGTAGAGGAGTGTTCCAGAGTAGAGAGTGTTCCAGAGTGAGAGAGTGTTCCCGAGTAGAAGTGTTCCAGAGCAGATAGTGTTTCCAGAGAAGAGAGTGCTCCAGAGTAGAGACTATTTCCAGAGTAGAGAGTGTTCCAGAGTAGAGTGTTCCATGGTAGAGAGTGTTCCAGAGTAGAGAGTGTTCCATGGTAGAGAGTGTTCCAGAGTAGAGAGTGTTCCAGGGTAGAGAGTGTTCCAGAGTAGAGAGAGTGTTCCAGAGCAGTGAGAGTGTTCCAGAGTAGAGGAGTGTTCCAGGGTAGAGGTGTTCCCAGAGTAGAGAGTATTCCAGAATAGAGAGTGTTCCATGTAGAGTGTTCCAGAGTAGAGTGTTCCAGAGTAGAGAGTGTTCCGAGTAGAGAGTGTTCCATGGTAGAGAGTGTTCCAGAGTGAGAGTGTTCCAGAGTAGAGAGTGTTCCATAGTAGAGAGAGTGTTCCAGAGTAGAGAGTGTTCCATAATAGAGAAAAAATTGTTCCATGGTAGCGCAGAGTGTTCCAGAGTAGAGAGTTCCAGAGTAGAGGGTGTTTCCAGCAGAGTGAAGTGTTCCAGAGTAGAGAGTGTTCCATGGTAACGAGTGTTCCAGAGTAGAGAGTGTGTTCCATAGTAGAGAGTGTTCCAGAGTAGAGAGTGTTCCAGAGTAGAGAGTGTTCAAGAGTAGAGAGTGTTCCAGAGTAGAGAGTGTTCCATGGTAGCGAGTGTTCCATGGTAGAGAGTATTCAGAGTATAGAGTTTGTCCAGGGTAGAGTGTTCCAGAGTAGAGAGTGTTCCAGAGTAGAGTGCTCCAGGGTAGAGAGTGTTCCAGAGTAGAGAGTGTTCCAGAGTAGAGAGTGTTCCATGGTAGCGAGTGTTCCAGAGTAGAGAGTGTTCCATAGTAGAGATTGTTCCAGAGTAGAGAGTGTTCCATAATAGAGAGTGTTCCAGAGTAGAGAGAGTTCCATGGTAGAGAGTGTTCCAGAGTAGAGAGTGTTCCAGAGTAGAGAGTGTTCCAGAGTAGAGAGTGTTCCAGAGTAGAGAATGTTCCATGGAAGAGAGTGTTCCAGAGTAGAGAGTGTTCCAGAGTAGAGAGTGTTCCAGAGTAGAGAGTGTTCCAGAGTAGAGATTGATCCAGAGTAGAGAGTGTTCCAGAGTAGAGAGTGTTCCAGAATAGAGGGTGTTCCATGGTAGCGAGTGTTCCAGAGTAGAGAGTGTTCCAGAGTAGAGAGTGTTCCAGAGTAGAGAGTGTTCCAGAGTGGAGAGTGTTCCATGGTAGAGAGTGTTCCAGAGTAGAGAGTGTTCCAGGGTAGAGAGTGTTCCATGGTAGAGAGTATTCCAGAGTAGAGAGTGTTCAAGAGTAGAGAGTGTTCCAGAGTAGAGAGTGTTCCATGGTAGAGAGTGTTCCAGAGTAGAGAGTGTTCCGTAATAGAGAGTGTTCCAGAGTAGAGAGTGTTCCAGAGTAGAGAGTGTTCCATGATAGAGAGTGTTCCAGAGTAGAGAGTATTCCAGGGTAGAGAGTGTTCCAGAGTAGAGAGTGTTCCAGAGTAGAGAGTGTTCCAGAGTGAGAGAGTGTTCCCGAGTAGAGAGTGTTCCAGAGCAGATAGTGTTCCAGAGAAGAGAGTGTTCCAGAGTAGAGAGTGTTCCAGAGTAGAGAGTGTTCCAGGGTAGAGAGTGTTCCAGAGTAGAGAGTGTTCCAGAGTAGAGAGTGTTCCAGAGTAGAGAGTGTTCCAGAGCAGAGAGTGTTACAGAGTAGAGAGTGTTCCAGAGTAGAGAGTGTTCCAGAGTAGAGACCCACACTAGCGACTGTAATTTAGTGACTGACAGTGTCTGCTGTGGCAGGTGAGAAGATGCAAGTTACGAAAAATATCTAATCTCTCCAATGTTCTAATCTCTCAATGTTCATCTCAAAGTGCACCAAATTCCTGCATGTATCTGTTCAAAAGCCCCTGGGACCCATACTGGCTTTGTCTTCAAATCCTAGAAAAGTACCCCTAAGACAGGCCCTCACTCCAGTCACAGCTACAACCACCACCACCGACTACCACTACTGCTACCTCTGGGAGAGAGGAACTTCTACCCCTGGAGAGAGGAACTTCTACCCCAGGAGAGAGGAGTTGCTACCCCTGGAGAGAGAGGAACTGCTACCCTGGGGAGAGAGGAGCTGCTACCCCCTTGGGAGAGGAGCTCTCCCCTGGGGAGAGAGGAGATGTTACCCCTGGGGAGAGAGGGAGTTACTACCCCTGGGGGAGAGAGAGGAGTTGCTACCCCTGGGGAGAGAGAGTTGCTACCCCTGGGGAGAGGAGTTGCTACTCCTGGGGAGAGGGAGCTGTTACCCCTGGGGAGAGAGAGCTGCTACCCCCTGGGGAGAGAGGAGATGTTACCCCTGGGGAGAGAGGAGCTGTTACCCCCTGGGGAGAGAGGGAGTTGCTACCCCATGGGGAGAGAGAGCAGCTGCTACCCCTGGGGAGAGAGGCTCTGTCGTAGCCGGCCCGACCGGGAGACCCATGGGGCGGCCAACAATTGGCCCAGCGTCGTCCAGGGTAGGGGAGGGAATGGCCGGCAGGGATGTAGCTCAGTTGGTCGAGCATGGCGTTTTGCAACGCCAGGTTGTGGGTTCGATTCCCACGGGGGCCAGTATGAAAAATAAAAAAATAATGTATGCACTCACTAACTGTAAGTCGCTCTGGATAAGAGTGTCTGCTAAATGACTAAAACGTAAGTATGAAGAGGAGTTGCTAACCCCAAGGGGAGAGAGAAGCTGCTACCCCTGGGGAGAGAGGAGCTGCTACCCCTGGGGGAGAGAGGAGCTACTGCCCTGGGGAGAGAGGAGCTGTTACCCCTGGGGAGAGGGAGCTGCCACCCCTGGGGAGAGAGAGAGGGAGCTGTTACACCCCTGGGGAGAGAGGAGCTGCTACCCCTGGGGAGAGAGGGAGCTGCTACCCCTGGGGAGAGAGGAACTGTTACCCCTGGGGAGAGAGGAGCTGTTACCCTGGGGAGAGAGGAGCTGTTACCCCTGGGGAGAGAGGAACTGTTACCCTGGGGAGAGGAGGAGCTGTTACCCCTGGGGAGAGAGGAGCTGCTACCCGTGGGGAGAGAGGAGTTGCTACCCCTGGGGAGAGAGGAGCTGTTACCCCTGGGGAGAGAGGAGCTGCTACCCCTGAGGAGAGAGGAGCTGCTACCCCTGAGGAGAGAGGAGCTGATGACCCTGGGGAGAGAGGAGCTGTTACCCCTGGGGAGAGAGGAGTTGCTACCCCTGGGGAGAGAGGAGATGATACCCCTGGGGAGAGAGGAGCTGCAACGAAGAGAGACTGCGACCCAGCTGGGGAAGAGCTTAACGATTGGTGATTGTTGGGGCACGTTTGGCAGGAGCTTCAGTGATGAAGACTGCTGAATTTGCTGATGTTTCACGATATGCCATGGCCGTCTCAGTCACCAGGTCTCAACCCAATTGAACACTTATGGGAGATTCTGGAGAGGCGCCTGAAACAACGTTTTCCACCACCATCAACAAAACACCAAATTATGGAATTTCTCGTGGAAGAATGATGTCACATCCCTCCAATAGAGTTCCAGACACTTGTAGAATGTTTTCCAAGGCACATTGTAAGAGCTATAACGAGACAGGGAGTGGGAGAGAGAACAGGTAGAACCTGATATGGAAATGAGTTGAGCAAACAAAAGTAACTTTCGACGACCAAATGATCATTCTAGACTCTACTTCTATTGAGAGACACATAAAAGGTAAGACGACGATTGTTATGTGTATTCATATAGTTGATGATATTGTTATGTGTATTAATGTAGTTGCTGATATTGTTATGTGTATTCATATAGTTGATGATATTGTTATGTGTATTAATATAGTTGATGATATTGTTATGTGTATTAATATAGTTGATGATATTGTTATGTGTAATAATTCATGAACGAGAAGGACCAAGGCGCAGCGTGATATGCATTCATATTTATTTACGTACTGAACACACAAAAAAACAACAAACGAAACGTGAAGTCCAAGGTAGACAAATAACATACCTCACACGGAACAAGATCCCACAACTAACAGGTGCCAAACGGCTGCCTAAGTATGGTCCCCAATCAGAGACAACGATTCCCACTGTACTGTATATCTGTATACCAACTGTATTCCCACTGTACTGTATATCTGTATACCAACTGTATTCCCACTGTACTGTATATCTGTATATCAACTGTATTCCCACTGTACTGTATATCTGTATATCAACTGTATTCCCACTGTACTGTATATCTGTATACCAACTGTATTCCCACTGTACTGTATATCTGTATACCAACTGTATTCCCACTGTACTGTATATCTGTATACCAACTGTATACCCACTGTACTGTATATCTGTATATCCACTGTATTCCCACTGTACTGTATATCATTTTACATTTACATTATAGTCATTTAGCAGACGCTCTTATCCAGAGCGACTTACAGTTAGTGAATACATTTTTTTGTAATATACTGGCCCCCCGTGGGAATCGAACCCACAACCCTGGCGTTGCAAACGCCATGCTCTATCAACTGAGCTACATTCCTGCCGGCCATTCCCTCCCCTACCCTGGACGACGCTGGGCCAATTGTGCGCCGCCCATGAGTCTCCCGGTCGCGGCCGGCTGCGACAGAGCCTGGATTCGAACCAGGATCTCTAGTGGCACAGTTAGCTACTCTGGAACACTCTCTACTCTGGGAACCACACCGGCCAACATAGAAATAGACATACTAGATATCACCATCGAAAAAAACACAACACAAAATATACACACCCTGACTCAACAAATACAAGTCCTCAGAGTCAGGGCGTGACAGATATTGTTATGTGTATTAATATAGTTGATGATATTGTTATGTGTATTCATATAGTTGATGATATTGTTATGATATTAATATAGTTGATGATAATGTTATGTGTATTAATATAGTTGATGATATTGTTATGTGTATTAATATAGTTGATGATATTGTTATGTGTATTAATATAGTTGATGATATTGTTATGTGTATTCATATAGTTGATGATATTGTTATGTGTATTAATATAGTTGATGATATTGTTATGATATTAATATAGTTGATGATATTGTTATGTGTATTAACTATAGTTGATGATAATGTTATGTGTATTAATATAGTTGATGATATTGTTATGTGTATTAATATAGTTGATGATATTGTTATGTGTATTAATATAGTTGATGATATTGTTATGTGTATTCATATAGTTGATGATATTGTTATGTGTATTAATATAGTTGATGATATTGTTATGATATTAATATAGTTGATGATATTGTTATGTGTATTAATATAGTTGATGATATTGTTATGTGTATTAATATAGTTGATGATATTGTTATGTGTATTCATATAGTTGATGATATTGTTATGTGTATTAATATAGTTGATGATATTGTTATGATATTAATATAGTTGATGATATTGTTATGTGTATTAATATAGTTGATGATATTGTTATGTGTATTAATATAGTTGATGATATTGTTATGATATTAATATAGTTGATGATATTGTTATGTGTATTAATATAGTTGATGATATTGTTATGTGTATTAATATAGTTGATGATATTGTTATGTGTATTCATATAGTTGATGATATTGTTATGTGTAATAATATAGTTGATGATATTGTTATGTGTATTAATATAGTTGATGATATTGTTATGTGTATTAATATAGTTGATGATATTGTTATGTGTATTCATATAGTTGATGATATTGTTATGTGTATTCATATAGTTGATGATATTGTTATGTGTATTAATATAGTTGATTATATTGTTATGTGTATTAATATAGTTGATGATATTGTTATGTGTATTAATATAGTTGATGATATTGTTATGTATATTAATATAGTTGATGATATAGTTATGATATTAATATAGTTGATGATATTGTTATGTGTATTAATATAGTTGATGATATTGTTATGTGTATTCATATAGTTGATGATATTGTTATGTGTATTAATATAGTTGATGATATTGTTATGTTATTAAATATAGTGATTATATGTTTTTGTGGACAGTGTTATAATAGGCCTACTCTCCTTAAACGTGTTTTGGATATAAATTAGATGCGGGATGTGAATTCGTTCTGTTTCCATCTCTGTGCCCCAGGTGATCGCTCCTGCACTATCTAGAATCTAAAAGGGTTCTTTAGCTGTCCCCATGGGGAGAACCCTTTGTAGAACCCCTTTTTGGTCCCTAGGTAGAACCCTTTTGGGTTCCATGAAGAATCCTTTCCACAGAGGGTTCTACATGGAAGCCAGAAGGGTTCTACCTGGAACCCAAAAGCGTTATCCTGTGGGGACAGCCAGAGGACCCTTTTGGAACTCTTTTTTCTAAGAGTGTACTGTATCATAGGTCTATAGACTTGTCTTCTCAAAACAGGCTTAAAACACAACAAGCAACAACATTTTCTCTTTCTAATCTACTGTTAACGCTTTTCACTCAGGAAGGTATTTTGTGTGAAAGAGAGACAAATAAATATTGTGGAAAGACTGTGTGTTCATTAGTGCCCACCGTAGCAAAACGTTTGGCAACAGAAACCGTTAGGTCACGTTGTACAGCGTTTGGGAGTAAACTGCTTTATGCAACATTTTAAAACTGTTGGCTGCGGAGTAAACTAATGAACACGACCCAGGTTGTAGCCTACAACTCGGCTGTTGATGTCTGCCTCATGCTGAAACCTGAACTTGGTGTACTATGTGTGAGAAAAGAACTTGGTGTACTATGATGCTAGCTAGATATACTGGTTAAAACCGATTTGTAGGTGATCAATCCTGCTACTGATAACCTATGTGAACTGATTTGAACAGGTTTAGGCTGGTCATCTAGAATATGTAGGCTATAGCTGAGGTATAGACCTCCATCTGTATCAGGACTAGGCTCCTGCTACTGTTACTGTTATAACGTTATGGGAACTGATCTGAACAGGTTTAGGCTGGTCATCTAGGATATGTAGGCTATAGCTGAGGTATAGACCTCCATCTGTATATCACTAACAAACTGCTATTATACAGTAAAACCTAGCCTACTTTACATAATATAAAATCTCTTACTTCTTGCAAAAAACCTTTCTGTACGGATCACTGATCACCCTCAGATCAATCATGTCCGTTTTAGCCCTTCTGTCTACATTCTCAGATACGTTTAGAAAAGAAAAAAAAGAAAAAAATAGTCTACTTTTAATAAATACACATTAGCCTGAGAGAGTGGAAGGGCTGAGAGGAATGTGGCCTTGTGTTGCTGCACTGTCTATAACTACCTTAACAAACAGTAACAGGGAGATGAGGTGAAAGATATCAGTCACGACTACATGTTGTTACAGGCTTTGGTATTTCCATTTATATTTTGAGGTTGGACGTTAGCACGTTGGCCGCACCTCTTGGCGCCACCTCAATAGACAGTATGCTTATGCCTGTGCTGGCTTGTCATCTCTTTAGTCAGAAGGGTTCCATCTGTTATGCTGATATTGAAGAGCAGCTGGTCCAGTGTTCTGCTTGTCATCTCTTTAGTCAGAAGGGTTCCATCTGTTATGTGATATTGAAGAGCAGCTGGTCCAGTGTTCTGCTTGTCATCTCTTTTAGTCAGAAGGGTTCCATCTGTTATGTGATATTGAAGAGCAGCTGGTCCAGTGTTCTGCTTGTCATCTCTTTAGTCAGAAGGGTTCCATCTGTTATGTGATATTGAAGAGCAGCTGGTCCAGTGTTCTGCTTGTCATCTCTTTAGTCAGAAGGGTTCCATCTGTTATGTGATATTGAAGAGCAGCTGGTCCAGTGTTCTGCTTGTCATCTCTTTAGTCAGAAGGTTTCCATCTGTTATGTGATATTGAAGAGCAGCTGGTCCAGTGTTCTGCTTGTCATCTCTTTAGTCAGAAGGGTTCCATCTGTTATGTGATATTGAAGAGCAGCTGGTCCAGTGTTCTGCTTGTCATCTCTTTAGTCAGAAGGGTTCCATCTGTTATGTGATATTGAAGAGCAGCTGGTCCAGTGTTCTGATTGGCCTTAAAGATGTTAGAAGACTGGCACCTCTTTGTAGCTCTGCTTCTTTAAGTTGATGAACAAAGTCTTTCTGTCTTGTATCTCCCAGGGTTTGGTCTGGTTTGGTTTGGTTTGGTTTGGTTTGGTTTGGTCTGGTTTGGTCTGGTTTGGTTTGGTCTGGTTTGGTCTGGTTTGGTTTGGTCTGGTTTGGTCTGGTTTGGTTTGGTCTGGTTTGGTCTGGTTTGGTCTGGTTTGGTCTGGTTTGGTTTGGTCTGGTTTGGTTTGCTCCACTTGTTTTTCTACTCCATATTGTAAGTTGGAGGGTTTTTATTTCAGATGTCCTCGTCTGGAGCCACTTCATTGGGCACTCATGGTGGGTGTCCTTTAGGTACCACTTTCTTGTTGCTAGTCAACATTCAGTGGACACTAGGGATTGGATGATTAATACTGGAGCTCCGATGTGCCGTTGCAGTTTTCAAAGCAGTACTGATTCGACACAACGTATCAATGCTTCTATCAAAGTAACAATACTAAGTGATGATGACGGTTGAAGCTTCAGACATCACACTACCATCTGACAGCTGTCAGAAGAGCACTGACTTCTGCTGGAAGCTTTGTGTTTTTATCTATACTGAACAAAAATATAAACACAACATGGAAAGTGATGGTCCCATGTTTCATGACCTGAAATAAAATATCCCAGAATGTTCCATTCGCACAAAAAGCTTATTTCTCTCCAATTTTGTGCACACATGTGTTAACATCTATGTTAGTGAGCATTTATCCGTTGCCAAGGTAATCCATCCACCTGACAGGGGTGGAATATAAAGAAGCTGATTCAACAGCATGATCATTACACAGGTACACCTTGGTCCTCTGTAGCTCAGCTGGTAGAGCACGGCACTTGTAACGCCAAGGTAGTGGGTTCGATCCCCGGGACCACCCATACACAAAAAACATTTATGCACGCATGACTGTAAGTCGCTTTGGATAAACGCGTCTGCTAAATGGCATATTATTATATTTGTACTGGGGACAATAAAAGGCCACTCGAAAATGTGCAGTTTTGTCACAAAACACAATGCCACAGATGTCTCAGGTTTTGAGGGAGCGTGCCATTGGCATGCTGACTGCAGGAATGTCCACCAGAGCTGTTGCCAGAGAATTACATTGGTGTCAGAAGTGGAATGGCTGTGAGGCCATCAGACTGGCCCGGACGTGTGAGTAGTCGACTTCCTGGTCGGAGGGGGCAGTGTGAGCCACATTCCAATTCCCACCATGTGGGTTAACCCTATTGGTGCGATGCGTAGGTTGTTTGCCTTTTACACATGCAACCTGGGTTCGCTTCCCTGCCCCGCTGTTTGCTACATTGGTGTCAAAAGTAGTATGGTGTCTGTGAGGCCATCAGAATGCTTGGCCCGGATGTGTGAGGGGTCTGAGTAGTCGAAGCACAGGACTTGCTTTTATAGGGGGCAGTGTGAGACAGGTTACAATTAGGTTTAACCCTATTGCTGCGATGCTTAGGGTGTTTGCCTTTTTCGCCAGCGACCTGGGTTCACTGCCCTGCCCCGCTGTTTGATACAATATTAATATCACAGGCTACCCGACGTCCGTTGAACAAAGAGACACAACAATATGAGTGGAAGGATTTTAGGATAATATCAGTTAGTGTTTATTTAGAGTTGTCTTCTGGGTTCAGCCTTCTAGCTTCCTTTATCAATTGGGTGAAATATAACAAATGACATGGCCTCAGAGTTTGGAGATAACCAGGCCCAGTTTAAATCACTATGACAACCATTTCATTATTTCCCCAGAGCAGCAACGGAATCTAGAGACTCAACCTTTGCAGAATCAGAATCATCTTTATTCGCCAAGTACATTTGCACATACATATGTAGGATCTTAATTTGAGCCAGTTTGCTACAGCAGGAAAATATTACTGCAGCAACAGGAAATGTGAATTATTATGTGAATTATAATTAATGGACATTTTTGTAGCGGTTGATACATTTTTATTAAGCGAAACTCAAGTCTGGCATTTCTAAGTGGAAATTACAAACTCCAAAAGCCTTTTAAAACCTCAAATACACTACAAGTTTTACATTTCCTGCATTGTGGTAAAGTTATTCTGCAGTGGGGGGTGATCAAATTAAGATCCTACATCTGTACACATAATTCTACATGGTGATAGTGACAGACAACATTTAGAGACAGAATACAGACAGAAGAGTTTACACAAATGTCTGTACAACATTATACACAACTAGGAAGAGTGAGCATAGAGCTATAAGATAATGAACAGTGGATATACAGATATACAGTACAGTGGGAATACAGTTGGTATACCGATATACAACAGTTGATATACAGACATACAGTACAGTGGGAATACAGTTGGTATACAGATATACAGTACAGTGGGAATACAGTTGGTATACAGATATACAGTACAGTGGGTATACAGTTGATATACAGATATACAGTACAGTGGATATACAGTTGATATACAGTGGATGTCCACATGTACAGTACCAGGATAAATATATCTAAGAGAGATGAACAGAGTGCTAATGCAGTATAGTTCAGTTATTTAGTGTACAGTTCAGAGATGGCTTGATGTGGTGTGCAGCGTAGAGTGTATAGTCCTTAGTCTCTATGGACCAGATGGTAGTGTACAGTTCCAGAGATGGCTTGATGTGGTGAGCAGCATAGAGTGTATAGTCCTTTAGTCTCTATGGACCAGATGGTAGTGTACAGTTCAGAGATGGCTTGATGTGGTGTGCAGCATAGAGTGTATAGTCCTTTAGTCTCTATGGACCAGATGGTAGTGTACAGTTCAGAGATGGCTTGATGTGGTGAGCAGCATAGAGTGTATAGTCCTTTAGTCTCTATGGGCCAGATGGCCAGTTGGTGAGGGCTACAGCATGGGGAAAGAAACTGTTCAGATGGGGGTCTATAACATCCAATCACATAGGTTTACAGCAGCTGACAGTTGCAACGTTATTGCTAATAACTCAAACTGCCTTATTTAGATAAAAACATAATCTCTGTACAGATGTAGGATCTTAATTTGATCACCCTGTTGCAGGAGAACTAAAACTTGTAGTGTAGTTTGAGTGTATTTAAGCTTTAAAAAAGGTTTCTGAAGATGATCAATTCCACTTTTGTGATTAAAATAATTGTTCATTAATTATAATCCACATAATAATTCAAATGTCCTGTTGCTGCAGGATTATTTTCCTGCTGTAGCAAACTGGCTCAAAATTAAGATCCTACATCTGTAGTAATACACCTCTCTTTGATGTACATGGCTATATCAGGATTGACTTTTGACCATTTGACATCTTTTATTTACTGTTGTTTAGGCTGGTTGAATGAGTTGCCTATAAAAGCTACTTCATCTGCAAGAGAACAGGCGGCTGCACCAGCGACTGTAAGAAGTTATGTGATTTCCTCATATGAACGTGAAAGTAAGTGTGTAGCCTACGCAGTTACACAATGGCTGTTGAAACTGTGGCACGTATTTCTCGGTAACATTAGCTGTCCTATCATAATATAATTTATCTTCATTATTTCTCTTCATATGAAAAGGATTAAAAAGGATTTGCCTGTAGATTGCCGACTTGATTCATGATGATGACTGCTGGCTAAGATTTTGAAAGTATGATGTTGACATGGTCTATCCAATCAAAGCTACTGTAGATATAATATGATTTGATGTCATTTTATCTGTGGCCAATGAACTTCTTGGATGGGCCCAAGGGGCTTGAATTTTCTAGCTCTACCCTTAGACTTGGCAGTGACGTAGTGTCCCCATGAGTGACAGAACAGTGAGCCAATCACGGCGCAGCGTCCGTATTTTTTCCGCTGGCTGCCCCACCACCACAGAAAGCACTGAGCTAGGCTAAAACACCTGCATTTTGGAGCTCCCTTACTCAAGAAAACAAAAAAGAGACCATGTTTGTATGCGGCTTTATTAACTCAATGAGATATATATATTTATTTATTTTAAATTTTTTGCAAACTGATATGTGACACGTATTAATGCCAAAATAACATGCAAAACAGGAAAGGCCACCTGCCCTTAATGACGGGTCGCTGGTTGAGAGAATGCCAAGAGTGTGCAAAGCTGTCATCAAGGCAAAGTGTGGCTATTTGAAGAATCTCAAATATAAAATATATTTTGATTTCTTTAACACTTTTTTGGTTACTAAATTATTCTATATGTGTTATTTCATAGTTGTGATGTCTTCACTATTATTCTACAATGTAGAAAATAGTAAAAATAAAGACAAACCCTTGAATGTGTTCTAAAACTTTTGACCGGTAGTGTATATCTTTTTTACATTGTTAGCAAACTGATATGTTACATGTATTAATGCCACAATAACATGCAAAACAGGAAAGGCCACCTGCCCTGAATGACAGGTCGCCACTTGCTGAGGTATAGACCTTGATCTGTTTTACACAACAACAAAAAAACTGTTTTACATTATAACCTAGCCTACTTTAAATAATATAAAATCTCTTAATTGTTGTAAAAAACCTTTCTGTATAGATCACTGATCCCCCCCAGATCAATCAAGCCTGTTTTAGCCCTTCTGTCTACATTCTCAGATATGTTTAGAAAAGAACAGATTCAAAAATAATAATGGCAACTTTTAATGAATACAAATAAGTGTGTGACATGGCCATGGTGAAGAGATGTCACAACTACATATTCATGTGATTGCATTAAATCGCCTGACTGTTTCGATATGTCTGTTAGTAAATGTTTTGTAAGAGATAATTAATAAATGATAACAATTCACATTCAAGAATTACTGTGTTAACTACAACCAACATGTTGGATCTCTGTTTAGGGGTCAGTGGTCTAAATGAGTCTCTGGGGAGAGAGAGGAGGGGGCCCTGCCTCTAAAATGAGTCTCTCTGGGGAACATGACACCAAAGCTAAGAGGTGAGATGACAATTTTGTTTAAGAATTATTAAGAGTTTATTTCCCTAAATGCTATTTCCACAATTTTTCACATGTGTTTTTTTAATCAGAAATGGTTGCTTATGGGTACCTTCAATATTACTGTTCTCAGATGTTTAATTAATAGATTTTAGATGTATATCATTATTATTATTTTTATTGCAAAACGCTATATATCCATTGTTTAGCTGAAATTGAATGTTCGTATCCTGTATATTTGACTGTATTATCTGGTTGTCTCACCTAGCTATCTTAAGATGAATGCACTTACTGTAAATCGCTCTGGGTAAGAGCATCTGCTAAACAGGTGGGGCTCTGCCCTGAATGACAGGTCACCACTGCTCCAAAGCAATTACATGTTGCACAGGAACCACTGACTGCGCTGCATGTTTCTATTATCAAGACACCTGCTGGTACCTCTTAACTGGTTAGGACAGCTCATGAGGTGTCCTAAATATCTGCCAACTTAGGTGGGACACTTATGAATAAAGAGGCTTCATGCATAGCTTTAATTTATCCCATAAGAGTAGGACTAAATGGCTTTATTCTCAGCACTTATCACAACACATTTCTACTCTGAGACGCTTTTTTGGATATGGGCCCAAATCTCAAAAATATTGTTTTAAAAAACGATTTTTTGGTTTGTTTGACATAATATTACCAATGTGCCCGACTTTAAAGACTGCTTTTAGTTTATTTTGTGGCTCTGCTCATGTCACGTTTCTGAAACTGTCGCGTCCCGTACAGAACTGTCCGCGTCCACGGACGGTTTTGGCGCCAACATATTGTCCAGTTACGCACTGAGTGGACTGAGGTGATCTTGGGGAATAACGACGGAGTTCGTTACAGTGTTGAGACACCGGGTTTATTGTTCAATTTGCTTTTTCGCGTAATGGTCAGTGACAGTATGAGTGTGCGATCCCTTTTCACTCGCTATTGTTGGTGAAACCATAATTAGGAGAGGGAGTACAAAACCAATGACGCTAGACAGAGAGGAATTTGCTTAAGCAAAAGGCAGTTTATTAAAACAGAGATAGCTGGTACTGCTCAGGCTACATGCATGGACCCAACCAATTGCATCTTAAGGAGACAGTTGAGAAGGGGCAATTAAAAGAGTTTACAGCATTACTTTATACAATGTAACATAAAGGAAGGGGTCCTTCTTCTAGTCCCTTGATTGGTTCCCGAGGCGTAGGAGGCGGTCTGCTCTGTCCAGAGCAGATGCCCCATTGGTGCACGGCAGAGTCCTCTGCCCTTGGCACCCGACCAGTAGACAGGGGAGTGAGTTTGAGTGTGCGTGCAGTGAAATGTCTGTGTGTGTCCAGGGAACTCGTGAGGAGCAACCGGTGGGGGCCTGGAGGTGTGGGTGTTGTCCAGTTATCGTACTCCTGTAAGATTAGGCCATCTGGTGCTCTGTCCTTTGTTCGCTACTAAAATGTTATGCACAGACAACTAACACACTGCTAGTATCAGACACACAGAACAGTACGCTGTTAGTATCAGACCCATGACACAGAACAGTACGCTGTTAGTATCAGACACATGACACAGAACAGTACGCTGTTAGTATCAGACACATGACACACTCCTGTAACAGCATTTATAAGACCATTTACACAACATATTACTCAGATCAATCTATAACATTTTATATTTACTACGACAAATCCCCCTCTTCCGTCTTCTAGACGTGATCCATTAATTATGTTGGCATTAAGCACAGTTGAATCAGTCTTAAAAGAAAACAATAATGCAGGAAAGAAAACAAAACATGATAACGATAATGCAATGGTAAAAAAGCATTCAACCATCCCTCTCTAGCATACTAATTATATGGCTAGTTAATTAAACAATGTTAGTCCCCCTCTAGTGCACGATTAAATACATCAAAGCTGTTGTTCAAATTCTATTTCATCTTCCCCTAAAAGGGGTAGATTTGAGCTTGTTCGTTTGGAGTGGGTGCGATGGCAAAGATTTCTCCTTCTACCTGGTGAGGTTCTTTTCCCATAAGGGAACCTTCATTTTGGTGTCAAATTGGTTTTGGCTGCTCAAATCAGCCCTGACTTCTGTCAGTGTTGTAGAAGGAGTGGGGGCTGGTGTGCAATGTGTTAGATGGTGCCAGGGTGCTCCTGATTTACCTCTGACCTGGACTGAGTGTGAAGTAACCTCCTTCACTTCGTACGGTCCAGTCCACCTGGGTTCCACCTGGGTTCCAGCCACTTTCTCTTGTGGACTTTTACCCTCACCCAGTCTCCCACCTTTACCTTCAGTGGCAGCGTACTTCCTGTCAGCTCCCTCTCCTGGACCTTCCGCACCTGAGAAGAGAGTGCTGCAGAAAGCTCCGTCAATTTCATCACATAATCAGTCATTTCTATCTGTTGTACATCAAGGGCGGGCATATGACCTCCCTCCCTTGGTGGACCTAGCATTTCTCTCCCTTACATTATCTCATGAGGAGAGAGATGGGTGCCTGCCCCTGGCGAGGCTCTCATAGCCAACAGACCCAAAGGCAGGGCTTCGACCCATGTTAATTTTGTTCCTGCACAAACCTTTGTTATTTTAGCTTTAATGTTTGGTTGGCACGTTCCACGAGTCCCTGGGACTGCGGATGTTACTGAACCGAATCTGTGCATGATCCCGAACATTTCCTCCACCTCTCTCAGATGTTTTGTTGCTAAAACGTGTGGTTGTCAGATCTTATCTGCATTGGTATACCGTACCTGGATATTAACTTAGTTTGTAGCCACTTAATGACTGACCTAGCATCCTCTTATTCTGTAGTTTTCTGTAGGAATTGCCTCTACCCATTTTGAAAACCTGTCTACAGTTTCTGTCATGTGAGGGTGCCACCAGATGTGTGAGACCTTTTGGAGGGTCTTCTCACGCAACAGTTCAGGGCAGAGTCTAACTGGTTCAACTAGTCTTCCTTCATGGCACCTCCAGAGTTCGTCCTGTCCTCTAGTCGGTACAGCTAGCTAAGCTAGCTACTCTAAAGGCAGCATCCTAGTTATCCTAGCTACCACTACATCATCACCGGCTGCCTGCTTTTCTTGTGGACCGATGGAGCTCCCTGGTTGTTTCTTCCACCTGTTAAATACCGTGGAGGGCTTCTCCCTCTCTCATTGACGGATGCTGGCCTACGCTCCCTCTGTCCGGTTCTCCTCTCTTCACTAGATGGACGGTAAATTTAGTGTTTAATCCCTCTGTGTCCAAGGACCAAACTTTTTTATAATATTTTCGGGCGCGCCAAGGTTTTTATTGTTTGTAAATCTTTAGTGGAGGCTCTCAATTTGCGGATTTTAGGTATTTAAAGTGCCTTCGAAAGTATTCACACCCTTTGACTGAATTTTCACATTTTGTTATGTTAAAGCCTGAATTTAAAATGCATAAAATTCAGATTTATTTGGTCACTATCCTACACACAATACTCCATAATGTCAAAATGGAATTATGTTTCACAAGTCTTTACAAATGTAATTAAAAATGAAAGCTGAAATGTCTTGAATCAGTAAGTATTCATCCTTTGTTATGGCAAGCCTGAAAAGTTTCAAGAGTAGAAATGAGCTTAACAAGTCACATAATAAGCGGTAGGAGTGCCTGGGTCAAATCACTGCGGAAGACAAGCCAGAAAAATACATATTACAATCTACAGTTGGTCTGAAGTTTACATACACCTTAGCCAAATACATTTTTAAACTCAGTTTTTCACAATTCCTGACATTTAATCCTAGTAAGAATTCCCTGTCTTAGGTCAGTTAGGATCACCACTTTATTTTAAGAATGTGAAATGTCTTTCATCAAATTCCCAGTGGGTCAAAAGTTTACATACACTAATTAGTATTTGGTAGCGTTGCCTTTAAATTGTTTAACTTGGGTCAAACGTTTGGGTAGCCTTCCCACAAGCTTCCCACAATAAGTTGGGTGAATTTTTGGCCCATTCCTCCTGACAGAGCTGATGTAACTGAGTCAGGTTTATAGGCCTCCTTGCTCGCACACGCTTTTTCAGTTCTGCCCACAAATTTTCTATAGGATTGAGGTCAGGGCTTTATGATGGCCACTCCAATACCTTGACTTTGTTGTCCTTAAGCCATTTTGTTGACACAACCTTGGAAGTATGCTTGGGGTCATTGTCCATTTGGAAGACCCATTTGTGACCAAGCTTTAACTTCCTGACTGATGTCTTGAGATGTTGCTTCAAAATATCCACATAATTTTCATTCCTCATGATGCCATCTATTTTGTGAAGTGCACCAGTCCCGCTGCAGCAAAGCACCCCAACAGCATAATGCTGCCACCCCTGTGCTTCACGGGTGGGATGGTGTTATTTGGCTTGCAAGCAACACCCTTTTTCCTCCAAACATAACGATGGTCATTAGGCCAAACAGTTCAATTTTTGTTTCATCAGACCAGAGGACATTTCTCCAAAAAAGTATGATCTTCGGTCCCCCATGTGCAGATGCAAACCGTAGTCTGGCTTTTTTATGGCGGTTTTGGAGCAGTGGCTTCTTCTTCCTTGCTGAGCGGCCTTTTCAGGTTATGTCGATACAGGACTCGTTTTACTGTGGATATAGATACTTTTGTACGTGTTTTCCTCCAGCATCTTCACAAAGTCCTTTGCTGTTGTTCTGGGATTGATTTTCCACTTTTCGCACCAAAGCACGTTCATCTCTAGGAGACAGGACGCGTCTCCTTCCTGAGCGGTATGACAGCTGCATGGTCCCATGGTGTTTATACTTGCGTATGCGTTGTTTGTACAGATGAACGTGGTACCTTCAGGCGTTTGGAAATTGCTCAAGATTGTGCAAAGCTGTCATCAAGGCAAAGGGTGGCTACTTTGAAGAATCTCAAATATAAAATATTTTTGATTTGTTTAATACTTTTTTGGTTACTACATGATTACATGTGTGTTATTTCATAGTTTTGATGTCATCACTATTATTCTACAATGTAGAAAATAGTAAAAATTAAGAAAAACCCTTAAATGAGTAGCTGTGCTCCAAACCTTTGACTGGTACTGTATATATGGATATATTTTTACACATACACTATATATACAAAAGTATGTGGACACCCCATCAAATTAGTGGATTCGGCTATTTCAGTCGCACCGTTGCTGACAGGTGTATAAAATCGAGCACACGCCATGCAATCTCCATAGACAAACATTAGTAGTAGAATGGCTTTACTGAAGAGCTCAGTGACTTTCAACGTGTGCACGGTCATAGGATGCAACATTTCCAACAAGCTCGCCGCCATTGGACTCTGGAGCAGTGGTAAACACGATCTCTGGAGTGATGAATCACGCTTCACCATCTGGCAGTCCGACGGACAAATCTGGGTTTGGCGGATGCCAGGATAACGTCACCTGCCCTAATGCATAGTGCCAACTGTAAAGTTTGGTGGAGGAGAAATAATGGTCTGGGGCTGTTTTTTCGTGGTTCGGGCTAGGGCCCCTTAGTTCCAGTGAAGGGAAATCTTAACGCTACCGCATACAATGACATTCTAGATTCTGTGCACAAAGCAAGGTCCATACAGAAATGGTTTGAACTGGAAGAACTTGACTGGCCTGCACAGAGCCCTGACCTCAACCCCATCGAACACCTTTGGAATGCCTACTGCGAGCCAGGCCTAATCGCCCAACATCAGTGCCCGACCTCACTAATTATCTTATAATAATAATAATAATAATATGCCATTTAGCAGACGCTTTTATCCAAAGCGACTTACAGTCATGCGTGCATACCTTTTTGTGTATGGGTGGTCCCGGGGATCGAACCCACTACCTTGGCTTTACAAGCGCCGTGCTCTACCAGTTGAGCTACAGAAGACCACGGAATGGAAGCAAGTCCCCGCACAATGTTCGAACATCTAGTGGAAATCCTTCCCAGAAGAGTGGAGGCTGGTATAGCAGCAAAGGGGGAACCAACTCCATATTAATGGCCATGATTTTGGAATGAGATGTTGGACCAGGAGGTGTAATGAGATGTTGGAGCAGTAGGTGTAATGAGATGTTGGAGCATCAGGTGTACTGAGATGTTGGCCAGCAGGTGTAATGAGATGTTGGACCAGCAGGTGTAATGAGATGTTGGCCAGCAGGTGTAATGAGATGTTGGCCCAGCAGGTGTAATGAGATGTTGGACCAGCAGGTGTAATGAGATGTTGGACCAGCAGGTGTAATGAGATGTTGGACCAGCAGGTGTAATGAGATGTTGGCCAGCAGGTGTAATGAGATGTTGACCAGCAGGTGTAATGAGATGTTGGCCAGCAGGTGTAATGAGATGTTGGACCAGCAGGTGTAATGAGATGTTGGACCAGCAGTGTAATGAGATGTTGGACCAGCAGGGTGTAATGAGATGTTGGACCAGCAGGTGTAATGAGATGTTGGAGCAGCAGGTGTAATGAGATGTTGGACCAGCAGGTGTAATGAGATGTTGGACCAGCAGGTGTAATGAGATGTTGGACCAGCAGGTGTAATGAGATGTTGGACCAGCAGGTGTAATGAGATGTTGGACCAGCAGGTGTAATGAGATGTTGGACCAGCAGGTGTAATGAGATGTTGGACCAGCAGGTGTAATAGAATGTTGGACCAGCAGGTGTAATGAGATGTTGGACCAGCAGGTGTAATGAGATGTTGGAGAAGCAGGTGTAATGAGATGTTGGACCAGCAGGTGGAATGAGATGTTGGCCAGCAGGTGTAATGAGATGTTGGACCAGCAGGTGTAATGAGATGTTGGACCAGCAGGTGTAATGAGATGGACCAGCAGGTGTAATGAGATGTTGGACCAGCAGGTGTAATTAGAGATGTTGGCCAGCAGGTGTAATGAGATTTTAGACCAGCAGGTGTAATGAGATGTTGGACCAGCAGGTGTAATGAGATGTTGACCAGCAGGTGTAATGAGATGTTGGACCAGGAGGTGTAATGAGATGTTGGACCAGTAGGTGTAATGAGAGATGTTGGACCAGCAGGTGTAATGAGATGTTGGACCAGGGAGGTGTAATGAGATGTTGAACCAGTAGGTGTAATGAGATGTTGGACCAGCAGGTGTAATGCTGGGAATGTTGGACCAGCAGGTGTAATGAGATGTTGGACCAGCAGGTGTAATGAGATGTTGACCAGCAGGTGTAATGAGATGTTGGACCAGCAGCTGTAATGAGATGTTGGACCAGCAGGTGTAATGAGATGTTGGACCAGCAGGTGTAATGAGATGTTGGACCAGCAGGTGTAATGAGATGTTGGACCAGCAGGTGTAATGAGATTTTGGACCAGCAGGTGTCCACATACTTTTGATCATGTAGTGTTTGTTTGGTGAAGTAATAAAGAAGGTGTAATATTTTGGGTAGATGTTCCTAGAACAGATTATAACTATATATGGACATATTATAAAGGATGTGCATGAATAGACTCTTAAGGATTAAAGTGGAACTGAGATGAGGAAGTGAATCAGTAGGCCAATGTGACGATGTTACAAGGTGACGATGTTACAAGTAAGCTACACTTGTTAAATCCACTTCAGTGAGTGTAGATGCAGGAGAGGAGACTGTTAGGGGGTGGTTGCAACTCACTATTAGGAGGGTGTTCTTAATGTTTTTTACACTGTTTGTTTGTTGCTTTATGTAATGGCATATATTTAAATGCTTTGTGTAATGTCACATAATTTAATGCTTTATGTAATGGCATATATTTTAATGCTTTATGTACACTCAGTGTACAAAACATTATGAACACTTGCTTTTTCCATGACATAGATTGACAGGTGAACCCAGGTGAAAGATATGATCTCTTATTGATGTCACTATGTTAAATCCATTTCCAATCAGTGCCAGGCACCCGATTTGTATCAAGAACTGCAACGCTGCGCTGGGCTTTTCGCGCTAAACAGTTTCCTGTGTGTCTCAAGAAAGGTCCACCACCCAAAGGACATCCAGCCAACTTGACACAACTGTGGGAATCATAGGAGTTAACATGGGCCAGCATCCCTGTTGGACGTTTCGACACCTTGGAAGAGTCAATGCCTTGACGAGTTGATGCTGTTCTGAGGGCGAAAAGGAGGGGGTGGGGGCAGTAACTCAATATTAGGAGGGTGTTCTTAATGTTTTGTATACTCAGTGTATGTTTTTTGCTTTATGTAATGGCATATATTTATTGCTTCATGTAATGTATTTTATCTATTGAAATATAGTTTTGATATATTTTACAATGTAGTTTCACGAGGTTTATTATGTTTTCCAGAATCTCCAACCAAACTCTGAGATCAGTCTCTCCAGTACCCAGTCATCTGTCAATGAAGAGTGACTTCCTATGGAACGTCCTATAGATTTTAGCGATGGACCAGTGACCTTTGACCCTAGGTAAAAATGTATTATATTACTATTGAAGATGAGAATCTTCAAGATGTATTTTGTGTATCTAGTATATACTGTAAAGCATCTGCTTATAATTAGTAGTTAATGTCACATATTTTTAATACACTGAGTGTACAAAACATTATGAACACCTGCTTTTTCCATGACATAGATTGATAAGGTGAATCCAGTGAAAGATATGATCTCTTATTTATGTAACATTATTAAATCAACTCAGCGGTAGATGAAGGGAGGAGAGAGGTTAATGAAGGATTTTAAGCCTTGAGACAATTGAGGACATGGATTGTGTAAATGTGCCATTCAGATGGTGAATAGGCAAGACAAAATATTTAAGTGTCTTTTTTGAACGGGTATGGTAGTAGGTAATCCAGGCACACAGGTTTTGTCAAGAACTGCAACCTGCTGGGTTGTTCACGCTCAAAAAGTTTTCCTCTGTGTATCAAGAGTGGTCCACTACTCCAAAGGACATCCAGCCTATTTTGACAGCAACTGTGGGCCGCATTCCAGTCAACATGGGCCCAGCATCCTGTGGGACGCTTTCGACACCTTGTAGAGGTCCATGCCCGGCACGAGTTGGAGGCTGTTCTGAGGGCAAAAGAGAGGGAGGTGCAACTCTGTCAATATTAGGAGGGTGTTCTTAATGTTTTGTATACTCAGTGTATGTCTTGTTGCTTATGTAATGGCACATATATTTTATTGCTTCCATGTAATGTATTTTATCTCTTGAAATATAGTTTGATACTATTATTAAATGTAGTTTCATGGGGATTTATTATGTTTTCAGAATCTCCAAGCAAACTCTGAGATCTAGTCTCTCCAGTACCCCAGTCATCTGTCCATGAAGAGTGACTTCTCTATGGAACTTCCTATACATTTTAGTGATGGACCAGTGACCTTTGAGCCCCTAGGTAAATGTATCATATTACTACAGAAGATGAGAATCTTCTAGATCTTGAAACCAGATGTGGTTTGTGTATCTGAGTATATACTGTAAAGCATCTGCTTATAATTAGTTGTTTATGTCATATATTTTTAATACACACTGAGTGCTACAAAACATTGTGAACACCTGCTTTTCCATGACATAGATTGATAAGGTGAATCCAGGTGAAAGGTATGATCTCTTATTTATGTAACTTGTTAAATCAACTTCAAGCAGTGTAGATGAAGGGGAGGAGAGAGGTTAATGAATGATTTTAAGCCTTGAGACAATTGAGACATGGATTGTAAATGTGCCATTCAGATGGTGAATAGGCAAGACAAAATATTTAAGTGTCTTTGAACGGGTATGGTAGTAGGTACCAGGCACACGGGTTTTTGTCCAAGAACACTACTTAACGCTGCTGGGTTGTTCAAGCTCGGTTTCCTGTGTGTGATCAAGAGTGGTCCACTCACCCAAAGGACATCCAGCCATTTTGACACAACTGTGGGCCGCATTGCAGTCAACATGGGCCAGCATCACTGTGGGACGCTTTCGACACTTTTTGTAGAGTCCATGCCCCGACGAGTTGAGGCTGTTCTGAGGGCAAAAGAGAGGAGGTGCAACTCAATATTAGGAAAGGTGTTCTTAATGTTTTGTATACTCAGTGTATGTTTTTTGCTTTATGTAATGGCATATATTTTATTGCTTCATGTAATGTATTTTATCTATTGCCAAATATAGTTTTGATATATTTTATAATGTAGTTTCATGGGGATTTATGTTTTCCAGAATCTCCAACCAAATTCGGAGATCAGTCTCTCCAGTACCCAGTCATCTGTCCATGAAGAGTGACTTCTCTATGGAACTTCCTATACATTTTAGTGATGGACCAGGGACCTTTGACCCTAGGTAAGTTACTGGTAGAATTGATTATATTACTATTGAAGAGGAGAATCTTCAAGATCTGAACAAATACAGTGGGGAGAACAAGTATTTGATACACTGGCGATTTTGCAAGGTGTTCCTACTTACAAAGCATGTAGAGGTCTGTAATTTTTATCATAGGAACACTTCAACTGTGAGAGACGGAATCTAAAAACAAAAATCCAGAAAAATCACATTGTATGATTTTTAAATAATTAATTTGCATTTATTGCATGACATAAGTATTTGATCACCTACCAACCAGTAAGAATTCTGCTCTCACAGACCTCTTAGTTTTTCTTTTAGAAGCCCTCCTGTTCTCACTCATTACCTGTATTAACTGCACCTGTTTGAACTCGTTACCTGTATAAAAGACACCTGTCCACACACTCAATGAAACAGACTCAACCTCTCCACCTAATGGCACCAAGACCAGAGAGCTGTGTAAGGACATCAGGGATAAAATTGTAGACCTGCACAAGGCTGGGATGGGCTACAGGACAATAGGGCAAGCAGCTTGGTGAGAAGGCAACAACTGTGTTGGCGCAATTATTAGAAAATGGAAGAAGTTCAAGATGACGGTCAATCATCCTCGGGTCTGGGGCTCCATGCAAGATATCACCTCGTGGGGCATCAATGATCATGAGGAAGGTGAGGATCAGCCCAGAACTACAAGGCAGGACCTGGTCAATGACCTGAAGAGCTGGGACCACAGTCTCAAAGAAAAACCATTAGTAACACACTACGCCGTCATGGATTAAAATCCTGTCAGCGCACGCATAGGTCCCCCTGCTCAAGCCAGCGCGATGTCCAGGCTTCCCGACTGAAGTTTGCCAATGACCATCTGGATGATCCAGAGGAGGGAATGGGAGAAGGTCATGTGGTCTGATGAGACAAAAATAGAGCTTTTGGTCTAAACGCCACTTTCGCTGTGTTTGGAGGAGAAGAAGGATGAGTATAACCCCAAGAACACCATCCCAACCGTGAAGCATGGAGGTGGGAAACATCATTCTTTGGGGATGCTTTTCTGCAAAGGGGACAGGACGACATTCACACCGTATTGAGGGAGGATGGATGGGGCCATGTCGCGAGATCTTGGCCAACAACCTCATTCCCTCAGTAAGAGCACATTGAAGATGGGTCATGGCTGGGTCTTCTAGCTAGACAACGACCCCAAACACACAGCCAGGCAACTAAGGAGTGGCTCCGTGAAGAAGCATCTCAAGGTCCTGAGTGGCCAGCTGGCGGTCTCCAGACCTGAAGCCCAATAGAACATCTTTCCAAGAGGGCAGCAAGTCCTATTGCCCAGCCGACAGCCCCGAAACCTGAAGGATCTGGAGAAGGTCTGTGGAGGAGTGTTAAAATCCCTGCAGTGTGTGCAAACCTGGTCAAGACCTACAGGAAACATATGATCTCTGTAATTGCAAACAAAGGTTTTCTGTACTAAATATTAAGCTCTGCATTTCTGATGTATCAAATACTTGCTGTCATGCAATAAATGTAATTAATTACCAAAAATCATACAATGTCTTGTTCTGGATTTTTTTCTGCAAAATCTGGCAGTGTATCAAATATTGTTCTCCCCACTGTATGTATTTGTGTATCTGAGTATATACTGTCACAGGAGGGGCTTTGTGTGTTTTGTCCAATCAGTGTTATATTTTAACATGTTTGTTTCATAGTGGTTTATTTTCCCCCCCCCAAACATCTTGCCCTCTAAAAACAATTGAGTTCAATCTCATTAATCTAGTTTGTGTTCATATCTGACCATTTCTGCTGTAGCGAGTATAGCCAACCAAGATATCAGTCATGGCCCTTGTTTGTTACAGATACATATTATTGTATTGATATAACACAGATACAGTAGCTCTTGTGGAAACGAGACAATCCAATCGCCTTGATACTAAATCAAAACATCTTATGTTTTGCAAAATCGCTCTGCCAGTTGCCTGGTTGCTGTGCAAATTCTATATTGTTCACATTATTTCAGTTTATGTGACAAAACAAGCAAGTATAGTGTAGAGAATCATTGTATCATCAAAAACCGATATGAAATATATTTTCCATAAACAAAAATATTGTATTTTCAACTGGTGGACAAAACCCGAAATTAAAAGACGCAAAACCGAAACTTAAGACCGGGAAGCAAAGAAATAGCATACATGAACAGATCTACCGCTTCCTAGACTTGCTTTGAATGCCAGATCTTACATTTCTATAGGAATTTCAGTGGGTCTTTACCCAAAAAAGTTACATATTGCACCTTTTAACCTTTATTTAAGGCAAGGTAAGTCTGATGTGAGACCAAGGTCTTTTAAATGGAGACCTGCATAGACAAGACCAAGCAAGAACACAATAAAAGTAATTACAGCAATTACACAATAAAAGTAATTACAGCAATTACACTACATGTAATTACAGCAATTACACAATAAAAGTAATTACAGCGAATTACACTACATGTAATTACAGCAATTGGCACAATAAAAGTAATTACAGCAATTACACAATACAAAATACAGTACCATCACAATACAAGTTGGAGAGACAGATGCCTACAATCAAGGCAGGAAACACAAAAAGAAAAATACAAAAAACACCATGATAAAAACACCATGATAAAAACAACCACATTCTCAAGTGAAGAGGTCCTCCTACTAACAATCTGGAATTGACCGAAAGGCCCCCATGCATCAAACTGGGCGGTATTTTGAAGATTGTTTTCTAGTAAGTGAGTGCAAAGAAATGAAAAGCTGTTCTTACCCAAATCTGTAGTGACAGAAGGAAGGA
This sequence comes from Coregonus clupeaformis, assembly GCF_020615455.1. Taxonomy (NCBI): domain Eukaryota; kingdom Metazoa; phylum Chordata; class Actinopteri; order Salmoniformes; family Salmonidae; genus Coregonus; species Coregonus clupeaformis. The sequence continues at coordinate 369,894 of NW_025533810.1, read as the reverse complement.
GTTCTCCATCTAAATCTGTAGTGACAGAAGGAAGGAGTTCTCCATCTAAATCTGTAGTGACAGAAGGAAGGAGTTCTCCATCTAAATCTGTAGTGACAGAAGGAAGGAGTTCTCCATCTAAATCTGTAGTGACAGAAGGAAGGAGTTCTCCATCTAAATCTGTAGTGACAGAAGGAAGGGAGTTATCCATCTAAATCTGTAGTGACAGAAGGAAGGAGTTCTCCATCTAAATCTGCTGGCTGACAGAAGGAAGGAGTTCTCCATCAAATCTGTAGTGACAGAAGGAAGGAGTTCTCCATCTAAATCTGTAATGACAGAAGGAAGGAGTTTACTCCATCTAAATCTGTAGTGACAGAAGGAAGGGTTCTCCTCATCTAAATCTGTAGTGACAGAAGGAAGGAGTTATCCATCTAAATCTGTAGTGACAGAAGGAAGGAGTTCTCCATCTAAATCTGTAGTGACAGAAGGAAGGGAGTTATCCATCTAAATCTGCTTAGTGACAGAAGGAAGGAGTTCTCCATCTAAATCTTTAGTGACAGAAGGAAGGAGTTCTCCATCTAAATCTGTAGTGACAGGGAGGAAGAGTTATCCATCTAAATCTGTAGTGACGAAGAAGGAGTTCTCCATCTAAATCTGTAGTGACAGAAGGAAGGAGTTGACTCCATCTAAATCTGTAGTGACAGAAGGAAGGAGTTCTCCATCTAAATCTTTGTAGTGACAGAAGGAAGGATTCTCCATCCCTGTGACCGGGCATGGTATCTCATACTTCCTTACTGGGTTAGTAACCACTTTAGGTACTGCAGTATTTTTTTACAAAGGGCTTTATAATTGAATAGAATGTAATGTTTTGCTCTACACAAATCACAATAAATAAAACATATTGTAACATTTCGAATGACAACTTTCGCCTTGATATTTGCAGTTTGTTTGGTAACAACAAATAATTTTTCTTAAATGCATTTGAGTGGTTTCACACACCAAAAACTAAAGGTTCTATGTAGTGCCAAAAAAGGGTTCGCTATCGTTACAGCCCTTTAGCATGGCTAGTAAAGAGCCCTTTTGTTATGGTTCTTTATAGAACCTTTATAGAGAATGGTTCCTAAAGAACCTTCCTCAATCTCAAAGGTTCTTTGTAGATCCTTTTGAAGAACATTACAGTTTTTGTATTCTGGTTAGCCATATACTATATTGTTAAAATTCCATAGGTGTTATACTTAACAGTCTAGCAGACGCTCTTATGTCAGAGCAACATAGGGCAATTAGGGGGTGCAGAAGTGCCTTGCTCAAGGGCACATTGGCTGATTTCTCCCTTCGGCTCAAATTAAACCACCTTTCAGTACTGCTCTTAATCTAGACTACCTGCCGTACAATTTGCTCTCAAACTGCTGGTGCTAATTAAGTTTGACTATTCCCAATTTCTTTCAAAATAAGGTTATTACTCTATCATTTATTCCTTCTAATCACACATTAGTACATCAAGATTTCACAATAAGTTGTGATTATCAGATTTTTTTTCTCCTGCAGTTTGATCAAAACTCTGTTTAGATCGTTCTTTCCTCATCATTCACATCTTTACACTCATACTTCCATTTTCTCCTTGCAAGTGACTATTCCAAAAAATGGAATCCTATTGGCATTATCAGGGATGTTTAAGAAAACTTATACTATACTAAATAAAAACAAATGATTTGAACAACAGTGCAGAAAGTATTGGTTTCACAAAACTATTTTCAAAATAGTGTCTCTTCAACAGTTGAACTCATCCCTCCCCATCCTGAATGTTCTCCCTCTCTCCTCTAAGATACAGTCAGGTGAAAATTATTTGCTACTCCTAACTAAGTATAAGTTGTATCCCATAGCGTTGTTTGAAAGCAGCATAATCGAAAAGCATCAACCACGGTGAAATCAGTGGGATCTCCATTTTTGCCTCATGGTTGAAAAACTTACATCAAAAGCAAACTTCGGACATCATTAATGGCGTTCTTCTGATAAAGTGATTACACTTACTCGCACACTATTCGAAGCTACTTAGATTTCCCTGCCTTGGAGTTCTATAAGTCCAACATCCCTAATCCAGGAGTTGACCTGTCCAGTCAGCCGTTTCTCCAATTGACCAAACCATCGTGAGTCGTTCACAGAACACCGTCACTGTCCATAGTCCTACAAAACTGTGTGTATTAACAGTCATTTGCAGAACACACACACATTAATAGCGTCAATGGTACTCACTCACTGTTACTCAAAAAGCTTTAACAAACCACTCCACAAAATATTCTAATACCCTCCTTCACATCGTTGACTGAAACACACCAGGCGCCGCGTATTAAGCGATACATATCTTTTATTTAACGTGCCAACGACAAAAACAACAAACAAGACATGTATCCTGTTTACCCACCCCTCCCTACGGATCAAATCCCCCACTGTGCAAAACAGGCTCCTAGTTCCCCAGTTGAGACACTACAGCTGCCTCTGATTACCACCTACTATCCGATCTAACTAAAAACATAGAAAAACTAAACATAGCAAATCCACACCATGGCTCATCATTTATGAGTCCCCAGAGCGCAGGCGTGCCAGCCTAATTTTATTATCACTAAAACACAAATAACTTTTCTCAACTGCAAAAAACATTGAAGGTCTTGGAAGGGTTCTTTGAGTCATTATGTTCCACATAAACCATCCCCCTTCACAAAACCCTTACCCACTTTCTTTGTGTTCCCATTATATACTTTGAGTCTACCTACTAATCTGAGTTCCTATAGTTAGTAATGTGTCTACCACTGTACATTTTTACAACCTAGTTCATATTTTATAAACTACCACTGTACTGTTTCTACCACCTTCTGAGTTCCTATTTTAGTAATACTACTTTACATGTTTCTACCTGACCTTCTGAGTTCTTAATTTTATTAATACCACTGTGACATGTTTCATACAACCTTCTGAGGTTCATATAGTTTAGTAATACCACTGTGACTGTTTACTACCAACCTTCTGAGTTCATATAGTTCTAGTAATACCACTGTGGACATGTTTCTCACAACCTTCTGAGTTCATATAGTTTAGTAATACCACTGTGGACATGTTTCTACAACCTTCTGGAGTTCATATAGTTTAGTAATACCACTTGGTCATGTTTCTACTACCTGAGTTCATATAGTTTTGTAATACCACTGTGGACATGTTTCCTACAACCTTCTGAGTTCATATAGATTTAGTAATACCACTGTGGACATGTTTCTACAACCTTCTGAGTTAATATAGTTTAGTAATACCACTGTGGACATGTTTCTACAACCTTCTAGAGTTAATATAGTTTAGTATACCACTGTGGACATGTTATCCATTCCAGAGGCTACTACCACTCAGAGAGCAGAGTATTCTGTTCCAGCTGTCTGTCTATGAACAGTATTAACATCTCACAATCTCTCTCTCTCCTTTTATCTCTGTAGTGGATGGTCTACTCTGTTAGAGGATCAGTATTACTCTAATCTCTCTCTCTCTCCTTTATCTCTTGTAGTGGAAGGTCTACTCTGCCAGAGGATCAGTATTAACATCTACAATCTCTCTCTCTCCCTTTATCTCTGTAGTGGATGGTCTACTCTGTTAAAGGATCAGTATTAACATCTACAATCTCTCTCTCTTCATCTCTGTAGTTGGAAGTCTGCTCTGTTAAAGGATCAGTGCTAACATCTACAATCTCCTCTCTCTTTATCTCTATAGTGGAAGGTCTACCTGCCAGAGGATCACATCCAGGTGTGCAGTGTGTCAGGGCAGGTGCTGAGGGATCCAGTCTCTCTATCACCTGTGGACACAGGTTCTGCAGACAGTGCATCACCAGATACTGGGAGAAACCTGGTCCTTCAGGAGACTATGACTGTCCTCAGTGTAGAAAAAGATCCAGAACACGGCCTGTACTACAGCAGCTAAGTCAGCCAATAAACACGAGGCTCTGAAAACAGGAAGACCACTTGCACATGTGGGCCAAGTCAATACCTTAATATGATTTACAGTAGTTAACTACAATATCTATGAGATAATAGAAGTTACTGTAGTTGTGGAAGGCCCGCCTCTTTTCATCCTGTCAATGAATGGCTCTGATACAGCATAATTTTCCCTCTTCCCTTGTAGTGGATGACAGCCTGCAGAGAGCTCTGGTGGTAAACCATAAAGACGGTCTGAAAAGGAGGTATGAATGTGTGATAGAAGGCATGGAAAAAGCAGGGAACCAAACTCCCCTCAACAGGAAATACACAGAGCTCCATCACAGAAGGAGAGAGTGAAGGGGTTAACAATGAACATGAGGTGTGGCAGCTAGAGACAGCATCCAGGACACCAACCTCTCTATGACACAGCAATCCACTGCAATGACATATTTAAACCCTTATCAGGCCAAGAGAGAAGCATCAGAACTGTGCTGACTGGGGCATCGCTCAGCATCGGAAAAACAGTCTCTGTGCAGAAGTTCATCCTAGACTGGGCTGAAGAGGAAGACGAACCAAGATGTGGATATCATATTTGTGCTTCCTTTCCGGGAGCTGAACTGATTAAAGATCTCCAGTACAGTCTTCTTGGACTTTTTAAATGATTTCCACACAGAACTAGACACTAGACCATGCAAAGAAACTTTCCACTGCCTGTAAAGCTATCTTCATCTTTGATGCAGTTTGGATGAAAGCAGACTTCCATTGATTTCCAGCACAATGAAAAGGTGTCTGAGTGTCTCCCAGACATCGTCTGTCGATGTTCTGCTGACAAACCTCATCAAGGGGAATCTGCTTCCCTCTGCTCTCCTATGGATAACCTCCCGACCAGCAACCAATCAGATCCCCCCTAAATGTGTTGACCAGGTGACAGAGGTACGAGGGTTCCAATGACCCACAGAAGGAGGAGCACTTCAGGAAGAGATTCAGTGATGAGGACCTCACCAGCAGAATCATCTCTACACATAAAGACATCAAGGAGCCTCCCATCATCATGTGCCACATGCCGGTGTTCTGTTTGATTTCTGCAATAGTCCTTGAACACATGTTGAGTACAGACAAGAGGAGAGAGATGCCCACGACTCTGACTGAGATGTCAATACACTTCCCTGCTCATTCAGACCAGCCTGAAGAACCAGAAATATCATGGAAGAGATGAGATGGATCAACAGGAGCTCATGGAGTCAGATAAGGAAATTCTTCCGAAGCTGGGGAAGCTGAGCGTTTGAAAAATCTGGAGAAGGGTAATCTCATGTTCTATGAAGAAGACCTGAAAGAGTGTGGCATTGGTGTCAAAGAAGCCTCCAGTGTACTCAGAGTGTGCACACAAATCTTTAAAGAAGAGTCTGTGTTATTTCAGAGAGTGGTGTAACTGCTTTGTTCATCTCAGCATTCAGGAGTTTCTCTCAGCTGTCTACATGTACCATTGTTACACAACCGAAGAACATGGATGCACTGAAAGCCCTTCCTCAAGAGAAAGTCTAGAGCTGCATCTGAAGAGCTAACCTTGCATGAGCTGCTAGAGAGTACCGTGGATAAAGCCTTGGAGAGCAAGAACGGACACCTGGACCTCTTTGTCCGCTTCCTTCATGCGGCATGTCACTGGGGTCCAATCAGAAACTCCCTCACGAGGTCTGGTGACACAGACAGAAAGCAGTCAGACAGCGTCCAGAAAAACAATCCGATCCTTAAGGTGATGCAGAGGAAGAACATCTCTCCCCTGAGAGGTGCATCAAATCTCTTCCACTGTCTCGATAGAGATGAAAGACCATTCAGTACAAGAGAAATCCAGCGTGACTCGAGGTCAGAGAAGAGATCCAAAAAACCTCACACTTTCTCAGTGTTCAAGCGCCCGCCTACATGCTACAGATATCAGAGGAGGTTCTGGATGTGTTTGACCTGAAGGTATACAAGACATCACAGGAGGTTCCAGTGAGGGAGACTGCTCCCAGCTGTGAGAGGCTGCAGGAAAGCTCTGTAAGTATTCATGGAAATATCCCACACCAAAATACATTGTAGTTAGAGCAGCATTTTTATTGGCTGACTCGCTCTGTAAGTACTCATGTGACTATCCCTCAGACCAAACTTTACTGTATGTAAGAACAACAATATTTTCATTGGCTGACTAAACTTTCTATCAGCTGAAAAGTCTTAAACAAACTGTAATAGAAACGGATCAGAAAAATTGTAGAGCATTGAGAACATCTATACACAGTGTTCACATTATAAGTGCAGGGGTAACAGTGTAAGCAGGAAGCTAAATGTAACATTTTAATACAACATGCTCCCTCATGGTATTTACTCTGTTGACAGACTCACTGGCTGTAAACTCACAGACACATACTGTGAAGTGTTGGGCCTCAGCTCTCAGTTCACACCCTCAAACCTGAGAGAGCTGGATCTGAGTAACAATGAACCTGAAGGATTCAGGAGTGAAGCTGCTCTCTGCTGGACTGGGGAATCCCCACTGTAAACTGGAGACTCTGAGGTCAGTATTCCTGTAGTTGGTCAACAAGTGATAACTGCTCACCAGATCCACATGTGTTTACCAGGCACACATAGTCCACACCATATGTGTTTGGACAGTGAAGCTTACAGTTTTACATTTAGTGCTATGCTCCAGCATTTTGGATTTGAAATGGTTTCATATTAGGCGACCGTACAGAATGTCACTTTTTATTTGAGGGTATTCATACATACCTGTTTTACCGTTTAAATATGAAAGCACTTCATGTATCTAGTTCTCCCATTTGAAAAAGTCATAAGTATTTGGACAAAATAATTTAGTCCAAAGTTTAGTATTTGGTCCAATATTATTTGCCTGTAGTGATTACATCAAGCCTGTAATTCTACAAACTTGTTGAATACATTTGCCGTTTGTTTTGGTTGTGTTTTGGATTATGTTTTTCCCAATAGAAACTGAATGGTGAATAATGTCCTGTCATTTTGGAGTCATTTCACTTGTATTGTAAGTAAGAATAGAAGATGTTTCTGAACACTTCTACATTCATGTGGATGCTACTATGATTATGAATAATCATGAATGAATTGTGAATGATGATGAATGAGAAAGTTACAGAGGAACAAGGATCATACCCCCTCTGTTATTGGTAATGGTGAGAGGTTAGCATGTTTTGTTGTAGCCTCTGTAACTTTCTCATTCATAATTGTTCATGATTCATTCATAATTTGTATTAATCATGGCATTATCAGAATTAATTTAGTAGTGTTTAGAAACATGTTATCTACTCACTTAAACAGAAGATTAATCCAGTCATCATCCACCATTCAGTTACTTGGGCAAAACACTAACCTAAAACAAAACCAAAACAAACTGCAAATGCAACCAACGAGTTTGGGACCAAATACTAAACCTTTGACTACTTTAAAACACTTGAAGTGAATTGGTCAGAATACTTTTGACTTCTTCAAATGGGGGGACTAGATACATAAAGTGCTTTAATTTAAAATGTTAGCTTCTCTGTCAAAATAGATATGGTGTGGACTATATACTCAATATAATCTAAATCTGATACCTCACCATCTGTCTTTTGACTGATACTGCTTTTTAAACTGCTCTGGTCAGTCTACTCGAATATTTGTACTATACAGTGAGGGAAAAAAGTATTTGATCCTCTGCTGATTTTGTACCTTTGCCCACTGACAAAGACATGATCAGTCCATAATTTTAATGATAGGTTTTATTTGAACAGTGAGAGACAGAATAACAATAAAGAAATCCAGAAAAAGCATGTCAAAAATGTTATAAATTGGCTAGGCCACTCAGGACCTCAATGTGCTTCTTCTTGAGCCACTCCTTTGTTGCCTTGGCCGTGTGTTTTGGGTCATTGTCATGCTGGAATACCCATCCACGACCATTTTCAATACCCTGACTGAGGGAAGGAGGTTCTCATCCAAGATTTGACGGTACATACCCCGTCCATCGTCCCCTTTGATGCGGTGAGATTATCCTGTCCCCTTAGCAGAAAAACACCCCCAAAGCATAATGTTTCCACCTCCATGTTTGACGGTGGGGATGGTGTTCTTGGGGTCATAGGCAGCATTCCTCCTCCTCCCAATCACGGCGAGTTGAGTTGATGCCAAAGACCTAGTTTTTGCGTCTCATCTGACCACAATACTTTCACCCAGTTCTCTTCTGAATCATTCAGATGTTCATTGGCAAACTTCAGACGGGCCTGTATTGCTCACACCTTGCTCGGGGACTCGTTATGTTGAGCCAGGTGTGTTCATTCTATGTTTTCTGTTTCTTGTGGGTATTCTGGGTTGTCGATTTTCTATGTTTCCAGTGTGACTCCCAATCAGAGGCAACAGTGTCGCTGTCGGCTGGTTGTCTCTGATTGGGAGCTCATTTAATCTGTCGGTTTTCCTTTTGGTTTTGTGGGTTCTTGTTTCCAAGTCTGTATGTTTATACCGTGAACTGTCACGTATCTGTTTGATTATTTTTTTGATCGGTGTCACTCTATTAAAGAGTATGTTTGCATTCACGCTGCTGCCTTGGTCCTCATCTATCGTAGAGGATGCGACAGAAGAACCCACCAAAACTGGACCAAGCAGCGTGAAGAGGAGAGAGGAAGGACCTGGGATCAGGGGAGTAGGAGTTTCGGCTGGGCCCCTAAGTGAAGAGGAGAGAGGCTGGTCTATGAAGCAATGGATCGAGTCTGGCTAGAGCTAGGAGGCTGGTCACGGGGGAGAGAGAACCCCAGAAATTTTTTTAGGGGGGCTCACGACGTGGACGAGCGGGGGCAACAGGAGCCGCGATGGAGCGGTCCAGCGGGTGTGAAGGCCGCCAGGTTAAGGGGACCGCACTGGTCACAGAGGAGAGGGAGAGTGTGGAGGCACGGCGAGAGGTACTGGGGTGTGTTACCAGTCCGGTCCGGCTCGTTCCTGATCCCTGCGTAGGGCCAGTGGTGTGTGTCCCCAGTACGGTCTGGCCTGTTCCTGCTTCCCGCATCGAGCCTGTGGTGCGCGTCGCCAGCCCGGTCAGGCCTGTTCCTGCTCCCCGCACCAAGTCTGTGGTGCGTCTCGTCAGCCCTGTCCGGCTCGTTCCTGCTCTCCGCACCAAGTCTGTGGTGCGCATCGCCAGCCCAGCCCGGCCTGTTCCTGCTCCACGCACCAAGCCTACGGTGTGCGTCGCCAGCCCAGCCCGGCCTGTTCTGCTCCACGCACCAAGCCTCGCGGGGTGCGTCGCCGCCCAGCCCGGCCTGTTCCTGCTCCACGCACCAAGCCTACGGGTGCGTCGTCAACCAGCCCGGCCTGTTCCTGCTCACGCACCAAGCCTACGTCGTGCGCCAGCCCAGCCCGGCCTGTTCCTTCTCCCGCACCCTGTGGTGCGCTGCCCGGTCCGGCCAGTTCCTGCTCCCCCGCCCGGGTCTGTGGTGCGTCTCGTCCAGCCCTGTCGGCTCGTTCCTGCTCTCCGCACCAAGTCTGTGTGCGCGTCGCCAGCCCATTCCGGTCCATTCCTGTTCCACTCACCAGCCAGGCGCGTGTCGCTCAGTCCGGCTCCGGCCAGCGGGCTGGGGGGACAGGACCAGGGAGTACTTTGGGGGTGGGAGAGGCGTGGGGATCAAGCCCGGGCCGAGCCGCCGCCGAGGAGGAATGCCCACCCAGCCCTCCCCTGTTTTGCTCGTATTTAGGCGCGTGTAAGTCCGCGCCTTAGGGGGTACTGTCAAACCCTGGCTCGGGGACTCATTATGTTGAGCCAGGGTGTGTTCATTCTATGTTTTCTGTTTCTTCGGTGGGTGTTCTAGGTTGTCGATTTTCTATGTTTGCCGGTGTGACTCCCAATCAGAGGCAACGAGTGTCAGCTGTCGGCTGGTTGTCTCTGATTGGGAGCCATATTTAATCTGTCGGTTTTTCCTTTGGTTTTGTGGGTTCTTGTTTCAAGTCTGTGTATGTTTATACCGTGAACTGTCACGTATCGTTTGATTGTTTTTGATCGTGTCTCTATTAAAGAGTATGTTTGCATTCAACGCTGCGCCTTGGTCCTCATCTATCGTAGACGATCGTGACATGTATAAGTGCTTTCTTGAGCAGGGGGACCTTGCGGGCGCTGCAGGATTTCAGTCCTTTCACGGCATAGTGCAGGGTTCTTCAATTCCGGTCCTGGAGGGCCGAAACACTTGTGTTTTTTTTTATTTCTACCTGGTAGTTCATTGCACTCACCTGGTGTCCCAGGTCTGAATTAGCCCCTGATTAGAAGGAGAGGATGAAAAACAGAGGTGTTTCGGCCCTCCAGGACCGGAATTGAAGAACCCTGGCATAGTGTGTTACCAATTATTTTCTTGGTGACTATGGTCCCAGCTGCCTTGGGATCATTGACAAGATCCTCCCTTATAGTTCTGGGCTGATTCCTCACTGTTCTCATAATTCCTGTAGTTCCTGTAATTCATGTAATTCTCCTGACTGGCACAGTGGTCTAAGGCACTGCATTGCAGTGCTAGCTGTGCCACTATAGATCCTGGTTCAAATCCAGGCTCTGTCGTAGCCGGCCGCGACCGGGAGACCCATGGGGCGGCGCACAATTGGTCCAGGTAGGGGAGGGACTGGCCGGCAGGGATGTAGCGCAGTTGGTAGAGCATGGCTTTTGCAATGCCAGGGTTGTGGGTTCGATTCCCACAGGGGGCCAGTATGAAAAAAATAATAATGTATGCACTAAATGTAAGTCGCTCTGGATAAGAGCATCTGCTAAAATGTAAATAATCATTGCAACTCCACGAGGTGATATCTTGCATGGAGCCCCAGGCCGAGGGAGATTGACAGTTATTTTGTGTTTCTTCCATTTGCAAAATAATCGCACCAACTGTTGTCACCTTCTCACCAATTGTTTGGCAATGGTCTTGTAGCCCATTCCAGCCTTATGTAGGGTCTACAATCTTGTCCTGACATCCTTGGAGAGCTCTTTGGTCTTGGCCATGGTGGAGAGTTTGGAATCTGATTGATTGATTGCTTCTGTGGACAGGTGTCTTTTATACAGGTAACAAGCTGAGATTAGGAGCACTCCCTTTAGAGTGTGCTCCTAATCTCAGCTCATTACCTGTATAAAAGACACTTGGGAGCCAGAAACCTTTCTGATTGAGAGGGGGTCAAGTAATTATTTCCCTCATTAAAATGCAAATCAATTTATAACATTTTTGACATACGTTTTTCTGGATTTTGTTGTTGTTATTCTGTCTCTCATTGTTCAAATAAACCTACCATTAAAATGATAGACTGATCATTTCTTTGTTGGTGGGCAAACGTACAAAATCAGCAGGGGATCAAATACTTTTTTCCCTCACTGTACATGTTCTATCTAGAAGTAATAATCTGATAATTTCAAATAATGATACATTAATTTATGAATAGATATGGCAGGTTTCAGGACACTGATGTATCTGAATATGTTGAAAAAATATACTGCCACTATTTTCACCGCCAAAGAATAGCAGTGTGGTTTTAATATGATTTGACTCTTTGCAGGCTGTCAGGCTGTTTAGTCACAGAGGAAGGCTGTGCTTCTCTGGTCTCAGCTCTGAAGTCAAACCCCTCACACCTGAGAGAGCTGGATCTGAGTAACAATGACCTGAAGGATTCAGGAGTGAAGCTGCTCTCTGCTGGACTGGGGAATCCCCACTGTAAACTGGAGACTCTGAGGTCAGTATTCCTGTAGTTGGTCAACAAGTGATAACTGTTCACCAGATCCACATGTGTTTACCAGGCACACATATTCCACACCATATGTGTTTGGACAGTGAAGCTTACAGATTTTAATTTGGCGCCATGCTCCAGCATTTTGGATTTGAGATAAAATGTTTCATATTAGGTGGAATTACAGAATGTCACCTTTTATTTGATGTTAATGGTGAGAGGTTAGCATATTTTGTTTTAGCCTCTGGAACTCTCTCACTCATTATTATTAATGATTAATTCATAATTTTTCTTAATCATGGCATCATCAGGATTCATTTAGTAATGTTTAGAAACATGTTATATATTCACTTAGACAGAAATTTAATCCAGTCATCATCCACCATTCAGTTACTATCGGTCAAAACATAACCCAAAACACAACCAAAACAAACTGCACATGCAACCAACGAGTTTGGGACCAAATACTAAACCTTTGACTACTTTAATACACTATAAGTGAATTGGTCAGAATACTTTTGACTTTTCAAATGGGGGGACTAGATACATAAAGCGCTTTCATTTGAAATGTTAGCTTCTCTGTCAAAATAGATATGGTGTGGACTGTATACTCATACAATCTAAATCTGATACCTCACCGTCTGTCTTTTGACTGATACTGCTTTTTAAACTGCTCTGGTTAGTCTACTCAAATATTTGTACTATACAGTGAGGGGAAAAAGTATTTGATCCCCTGCTGATTTTGTACGTTTGCCCACTGACAAAGACATGATCAGTCCATAATTTCAATGATAGGTTTATTTGAACAATGAGAGACAGAATAAAAATTAAAAAATCCAGAAAAACGCATGTCAAAAATGTTATAAATTGATTTGTATTTTAATGAGGGAAATAAGTATTTGACCCCTCTGCAAAACATGACTTAGTACTTGGTGGCAAAACCCTTGTTGGCAATCAGAGGTCAGACGTTTCTTGTAATTGGCCACCAGGTTTGCACACATCTCAGGAGGGATTTTGTCCCACTCCTCTTTGCAGATCTTCTCCAAGTCATTAAGGTTTTGAGGCTGACGTTTGGCAACTCGAACCTTCAGCTCCCTCCATAGATTTTCTATGGGATTAAGGTCTGGAGACTGGCTAGGCCACTCCAGGACCTTAATGTGCTTCTTCTTGAGCCACTCCTTTGTTGCCTTGGCCGTGTGTTTTGGGTCATTGTCATGCTGGAATACCCATCCACGACCCATTTTCAATGCCCTGACTGAGTGAAGGAGGTTCTCATCCAAGATTTGACGGTACATGGCCCGTCCATCGTCCCTTTGATGCGGTGAAGTTGTCCTGTCCCCTTGGCAGAAAAACACCCCCAAAGCATAATGTTTCCACCTCCATGTTTGACGGTGGGGATGGTTTTCTTGGGGTCATAGGTAGCATTCCTCCTCCTCCATACAGCCGAGTTGAGTTGATGCCAAAGACCTAGTTTTTGGTCTCATCTGACCACAATACTTTCACCCAGTTCTCCTCTGAATCATTCAGATGTTCATTGGCAAACTTCAGACGGGCCTGTATAAGTGCTTTCTTGAGCAGGGGACCTTTGCGGGCGCTGCAGGATTTCAGTCCTTTCACGGCATAGTGCAGGGTTCTTCAATTCTGGTCCTGGAGGGCGAAACACTTGTGTTTTTTTATTTCTACCTGGTAGTTAATTGCACTCACCTGGTGTCCCAGGTCTGAATTAGCCCCCTGATTAGAAGGAGAGGATGAAAAAAATAGGTGTTTCGCCCTCCAGGACCGGAATTGAAGAACCCTGGCATAGTGTGTTACCAATTATTTTCTTGGTGACTATGGTCCCAGCTGCCTTGGGATCATTGACAAGATCCTCCCGTGTAGTTCTGGGCTGATTCCTCACTGTTCACATAATAACTGTAGTTCCTGTAGTTCCTGTAATTCCTGTAATTCTCCTGAGTGGCACAGTGGTCTAAGGCACTGCATTGCAGTGCTAGCTGTGCAACTAGAGATCCTGGTTCAAATCCAGGCTCTGTCATAGCCGACCGTGACCGGGAGACACATGGGGTGGCGCACAATTGGTCCAGGGAGGGAATGGCCGGCAGGGATGTAGCTAAGTTGGTAGAGCATGGCATTTGCAATGCCAGGTTTGTGGTTTGATTCCCACAGGTGGCCAGTATAAAAAAAATAATGTATGCACTAAATGTAAGTCGCTCTGGATAAGAGCATCTGCTAAAATGTAAATAATCATTGCAACTCCACGAGGTGATATCTTGCATGGAGCCCCAGGCCGAGGGAGATTGACAGTTATTTTGTGTTTCTTCCATTTGCGAATAATCGCACCAACTGTTGTCACCTTCTCACCAATTGTTTGGCAATGGTCTTGTAGCCCATTCCAGCCTTGTGTAGGTTTACAATCTTGTCCCTGACATCCTTGGAAAGCTCTTTGGTCTTGGCCATGGTGGAGAGTTTGGAATCTGATTGATTGATTGCTTCTGTGGACAGGTGTCTTTTAAACAGGTAACACAATGAGATTAGGAGCATTCCCTTTAAGAGTGTGCTCCTAATCTCAACTCGTTACCTGTATAAAAGACACCTGGGAGCCAGAAATCTTTCTGATTGAGAGGGGGTCAAATAATTATTTCCCTCATTAAAATGCAAATCAATTTATAACATTTTTTACATGCGTTTTTCTGGATTTTGTTGTTGTTATTCTGTCTCTCACTGTTCAAATAAACCTACCATTAAAATGATAGACTGATAATTTCTTTGTCAGTGGGCAAACGTACAAAATCAGCAGGGGATCAAATACTTTTTTCCCTCACTGTACATGTTCTATCTAGAAGCAATAATCTGATCATTTCTAATAATGATACATTAATTTATGAATAGATAATGCAGGTTTCAGGACACTGATGTATCTGAATATGTTGAAAAAATATACTGCCACTATTTTCACCGCCAAAGAATAGCAGTGTGGTTTTAATATGATTTGACTCTTTGCAGGCTTTCACGCTGTCTAGTCACAGAGGAAGGCTGTGTTTCTCTGGTCTCAGCTCTGAGGTCAAACCCCTTACACCTGAGAGAGCTGGACCTGAGCTACAATGACCTGAAGGATTCAGGAGTGAAGCTGCTCTCTGCTGGACTGGGGAATCCCCACTGTAAACTAGAGACTCTGAGGTCAGTATTCCTGTAGTTGGTCAACAAGTGATAACTGTTCACCAGATCCACATGTGTTTACCAGGCACACATAGTCCATACCATATGTGTTTGGACAGTGAAGCTTACAGTTTTACATTTGGTGCTATGCTCCAGCATTTTGGATTTGAGATAAAACGTTTCATATTAGGTGACATTACAGAATGTCACATTTTTATTTGATGTTAATGGTGAGAGGTTAGCATGTTTTGTTGTAGCCTCTGGAACTCTCTTACTCGTTATTATTAATGATTAATTCATAATTTTTCTTAATCATGGCATCATCAGGATTCATTTAGTAATGTTTAGAAACATGTTATATACTCACTTAGACAGAAAATTAATCCAGTCATCATCCACCATTCAGTTACTATCGGGCAAAACATAACCCAAAACACAACAAAAACAAACTGCACATGCAACCAACGAGTTTGGGACCAAATACTAAACCTTTGACTACTTTAATACACTTGAAGTGAATTGGTCAGAATACTTATGACTTCTTCAAATGGGGGGACTAGATACATAAAGTGCTTTCATTTGAAATGTTAGCTTCTCTGTCAAAATAGATATGGTGTGGACTATATACTCAATATAATCTAAATCTGATACCTCACCGTCTGTCTTTTGACTGATACTGCTTTTTAAACTGCTCTGGTCAGTCTACTCAAATATTTGTACTATACAGTGAGGGAAAAAAGTATTTGATCCCCTGCTGATTTTGTACGTTTCCCACTGACAAAGACATGATCAGTCCATAATTTTAATGATAGTTTTATTTGAACAGTGAGAAACAGAATCAAAATAAAGAAATCCAGAAAAACGCATGTCAAAAATGTTATAAATTGATTTGCATTTTAATGAGGGAAATAAGTATTTGACCCCTCTGCAAAACATGACTTAGTACTTGGTGGCAAAACCCTTGTTGGCAATCAGAGGTCAGACGTTTCTTGTAGTTGGTCACCAGGTTTGCACACATCTCAGGAGGGATTTTGTCCCACTCCTCTTTGCAGATCTTCTCCAAGTCATTAAGGTTTTGAGGCTGACGTTTGGCAACTCGAACCTTCAGCTCCCTCCACAGATTTTCTATGGGATTAAGGTCTGGAGACTGGCTAGGCCACTCCAGGACCTTAATGTGCTTCTTCTCTAGCCACTCCTTTGTTGCCTTGGCTGTGTGTTTTGGGTCATTGTCATGCTGGAATACCCATCCACGACCCATTTTCAATGCCCTGACTGAGGGAAGGAGGTTCTCATCCAAGATTTAACGGTACATGGCCCCGTCCATCGTCCCTTTGATGCGGTGAAGTTGTCCTGTCCCCTTAGCAGAAAAACACCCCCAAAGCATAATGTTTCCACCTCCATGTTTGACGGTGGGGATGGTGTTCTTGGGGTCATAGGCAGCATTCCTCCTCCTTCAAACACAGCGAGTTGAGTTGATGCCAAAGAGCTAGTTTTTGGTCTCATCTGACCACAATACTTTCACCCAGTTCTCCTCTGAATCATTCTGATGTTCATTGGCAAACTTCAGACGGGCCTGTATAAGTGCTTTCTTGAGCAGGGGGACCTTGCAGGCGCTGCAGGATTTCAGTCCTTTCACGGCATAGTGCAAGGTTCTTCAATTCCGGTCCTGGAAGGCCGAAACACTTGTGTTTTTTATTTTATTTCTACCTGATAGTTAATTGCATTCACCTGGTGTCCCAGGTCTGAATTAGCCCCTGATTAGAAGGAGAGGATGAAAAACAGAGGTGTTTTGGCCCTCCAGGACCGGAATTGAAGAACCCTGGCATAGTGTGTTACCAATTATTTTCTTGGTGACTATGGTCCAAGCTGCCTTGGGATCATTGACAAGATCCTCCCGTGTAGTTCTGGGCTGAGTCCTCACTGTTCTCATAATTCCTGTAGTTCCTGTAATTCTCCTGAGTGGCGCAGTGGTCTAAGGCACTGCATTGCAGTGCTAGCTGTGCCACTAGAGATCCTGGTTCAAATCCAGGCTCTGTCGTAGCCGACAGTGACCGGGAGACCCATGGGGCGGCGCACAGTTGGTCCAGGTAGGGGAGGGAATGGCCGGCAGGGATGAAGCTCAGTTGGTAGAGCATGGCAGTTGCAATGCCAGGGTTGTGGGTTCAATTCCCACAGGGGGCAAGTATGAAAAAAATAAAAAAAATAATGTATGCACTAAATGTAAGTCGCTCTGGATAAGAGCATCTGCTAAAATGTAAATAATCATTGTAACTCCACGAGGTGATATCTTGCATGGAGCCCCGGGCCGAGGGAGATTGACAGTTATTTTGTGTTTCTTCCATTTGCGAATAATCGCACCAACTGTTGTCACCTTCTCACCAATTGTTTGGCGATGGTCTTGTAGCCCATTCCAGCCTTGTGTAGGTCTACAATCTTGTCTCTGACATCCTTGGAGAGCTCTTTGGTCTTGGCCATGGTGGAGAGTTTGGAATCTGATTGATTGATTGCTTCTGTGGACAGGTGTCTTTTATACAGGTAACAAGCTGAGATTAGGAGCACTCCCTTTAAGAGTGTGCTCCTAATCTCAGCTCGTTACCTGTATAAAAGACACCTGGGAGCCAGAAACCTTTCTGATTGAGAGGGGGTCAAATAATTATTTCCCTCATTAAAATGCAAATCAATTAATAACATTTTTGACATGCGTTTTTCTGGATTTTGTTGTTGTTATTCTGTCTCTCACTGTTCAAATAAACCTACCATTAAAATGATAGACTGATAATTTCTTTGTCAGTGGGCAAACGTACAAAATCAGCAGGGGATCAAATACTTTTTTCCCTCACTGTACATGTTCTATCTAGAAGCAATAATCTGATCATTTCTAATAATGATACATTCATTTATGGATAGATATGGCAGGTTTCAGGACACTAATGTATCTGAATATGTTGAAAAAATATACTGCCACTATTTTCACCGCCAAAGAATAGCAGTGTGGTTTTAATATGATTTGACTCTTTGCAGACTGTCACACTGTCTAGTCACAGAGGAAGGCTGTGATTCTCTGGTCTCAGCTCTGAGGTCAAACCCCTCACAACTGAGAGAGCTGGATCTGAGTAACAATGACCTGAAGGATTCAGGAGTGAAGCTGCTCTCTGATGGACTGGGGAATCCCCACTGTAAACTGGAGACTCTGAGGTCAGTATTCCTGTAGTTGGTCAACAAGTGATAACTGTTCACCAGATCCACATGTGTTTACCAGGCACACATAGTCCATACCATATGTGTTTGGACAGTGAAGCTTACAGTTTTTAATTTGGTGCTATAATCCAGCATTTTGGATTTGAGATAGAATGTTTCATATTAGGCGACAGTACAGAATGTCACCTTTTTATTTGATGTTAATGGTGAGAGGTTAGCATGTTTTGTTGTAGCCTCTGGAACTCTCTCACTCATTATTATTAATGATTAATTCATAACTTTTCTTAATCATGGCATCATCAGGATTCATTTAGTATTGTTTAGAAACATGTTATCTACTCACAGACAGAAAATTAATCCAGTCATCATCCACCATTCAGTTACTATTGGGCAAAACATAACCCAAAACACAACCAAAACAAACTACACATGCAACCAACGAGTTTGGGACCAAATACTAAACCTTTGACTACTTTAATACACTTGAAGTGAATTGGTCAGAATACTTTTGACTTCTTGAAAAAGGGGGACTAGATACATAAAGTGCTTTCATTTCTAAATTTTAGCTTCTCTGTCAAAATAGATATGGTGTGGACTGTATACTCATACAATCTAAATCTGATACCTCACTGTCTGTCTTTTCAATGATACTGCTTTTTAAACTGCTCTGGTCAGTCTACTCAAATATTTGTACTATACAGTGAGGGAAAAAAGTATTTGATCCTCTGCTGATTTTGTACGTTTGCCCACTGACAAAGACATGATCAGTCCATAATTTTAATGATAGGTTTATTTGAACAGTGAGAGACAGAATAACAATAAAGAAATCCAGAAAAACGAATGTCAAAAATTTTATAAATTGATTTGCATTTTAATGAGGGAAATAAGTATTTGTCCCCTCTGCAAAACATGACTTAGTACTTGGTGGCAAAACCCTTGTTGGCAATCAGAGGTCAGACGTTTCTTGTAGTTGGCCACCAGGTTTGCACACATCTCAGGAGGGATTTTGTCCCACTCCTCTTTGCAGATCTTCTCCAAGTCATTAAGGTTTTGAGGCTGACGTTTGACAACTCGAACCTTCAGCTCCCTCCACAGATTTTCTATGGGATTAAGGTCTGGAGACTGGCTAGGCCACTCCAGGACCTTAATGTGCTTTTTCTTGAGCCACTCCTTTGTTGCCTTGGCCATGTGTTTTGGGTCATTGTCATGCTGGAATACCCATTCATGACCCATTTTCAATGCCCTGACTGAGGGAAGGAGGTTCTCATCCAAGATTTGATGGTACATGGCCCCGTCCATCGTCCCTTTGATGCGGTGAAGTTGTCCTGTCCCCTTAGCAGAAAAACACCCCCAAAGCATAATGTTTCCACCTCCATGTTTGACGGTGGGGATGGTGTTCTTGGGGTCATAGGCAGCATTACTCCTCCTCCAAACACTGCTAGTTGAGTTGATGCCAAAGAGCTAGTTTTTGGTCTCATCTGACCACAATACTTTCACCCAGTTCTCCTTTGAATCATTCAGATGTTCATTGGCAAACTTCAGACGGGCCTGTATAAGTGTTTTCTTGAGCAGGGGGACCTTGCGGACGCTGCAGGATTTCAGTCCTTTCACGGCATAGCACAGGGTTCTTCAATTCCGGTCCTGAAGGGCCGAAACACTTCTGTTTTTTATTTCTACCTGGTAGTTAATTGCACTCACCTGGTGTCCCAGGTCTGAATTAGCCCCTGATTAGAAGAAGAGGATGAAAAACAGAGGTGTTTCGGCCCTCCAAGACTGGATTTGAAGAACCCTGGCATAGTGTGTTACCAATTATTTTCTTGGTGACTATGGTCCCAGCTGCCTTGGGATCATTGACAAGATCCTCCCGTGTAGTTCTGGGCTGATTCCTCACTGTTCTCATAATACCTGTAGTTCCTGTCGTTCCTGTAATTCCTGTAATTCTCCTGAGTGGCGCAGTGGTCTAAGGCACTGCATTGCAGTGCTAGCTGTGCCACTAGAGATCCTGGTTCAAATCCAGGCTCTGTCATAGCCGACCGTGACCGGGAGACCCATTGGGCGGCGCACAATTGGTCCAGGTAGGGGAGGGAATGGCCAGTAGGGATTTAGCTCAGTTGGTAGAGCATGGCATTTGCAATGCCAGGGTTGTGGGTTCGATTCCCACAGGGGGCCAGTATGAAAAAAATAAAAAAAATAATGTATGCACTAAATTTAAGTCGCTCTGGATAAGAGCGTCTGCTAAAATGTAGATAATCATTGCAACTCCACGGGGTGATATCTTGCATGGAGCCCCAGGCCGAGGGAGATTTACAGTTATTTTGTGTTTCTTCCATTTGCGAATAATCGCACCAACTGTTGTCACCTTCTCACCAATTGTTTGGCAATGGTCTTGTAGCCCATTCCAGCCTTGTGTAGGTCTACAATCTTGTCCCTGACATCCTTGGAGAGCTCTTTGGTCTTGGCCATGGTGGAGAGTTTGGAATCTGATTGATTGATTGCTTCTGTGGACAGGTGTCTTTTATACAGGTAACAAACTGAGATTAGGAGAACTCCCTTTAAGAATGTGCTCCTAATCTCAGCTCGTTACCTGTATAAAAGACACCTGGGAGCCAGAAATCTTTCTGATTGAGAGGGGGTCAAATAATTATTTCCCTCATTAAAATGCTAATCAATTAATAACATTTTTGACATGCGTTTTTCTGGATTTTTTTGTTGTTATTCTGTCTCTCATGTATCTGAATATGTTGTAAAAATATACTGCAACTATTTTCACCACCAAAGAATAGCAGTGTGGTTTTAATATGATTTGACTCTTTGCAGGCTGTCACGCTGTCTAGTCACAGAGGAAGGCTGTGTTGCTCTGGTCTCAGCTCTGAAGTCAAACCCCTCACACCTGAGAGAGCTGGATCTGAGCTACAATCACCCAGGAGACTCAGGAGTCAGACTGCTCTCTGCTGGACTGGAGGATCCACACTGCAGACTGGAGAAACTCAAGTATGTAGAGGGTTTATGTCAATGTTCAAATCAGACATGTTGGAGTTATCAGGCTAGTTAAGACAAACATTCTGACCACCACTTGGACAAAGTTATATAAAGACTGTGTGTGTGTGTGTCCTGTGTGTAGTGTTCAATATTCACAAACACACACACACACACACACACACACACATTTACATTTTACATTTACATTTTACATTTACGTCATTTAGCAGACGCTCTTATCCAGAGCGACTTACAGTTAGTGAATACATATATATATATATATATATTTTTTATACTGGCCCCCCGTGGGAATCGAACCCACAACCCTGGCATTGCAAACGCCATGCTCTATCAACTGAGCTACATCCCTGCCGACCATTCCCTCCCCTACCCTGTGTGTGTGTGTGTGTGTGTCCAGTGTGTGTGTGTGTGTGTGTGTGTGTGTGTGTGTGTGTGTGTGTGTGTGTGTGTGTGTGTGTGTGTGTGTGTGTGTGTGTGTGTGTGTGTGTGTGTGTGTGTGTGTGTGTGTGTGTGTGTCCTGTGTGTGTGTGTCCAGTGTGTGTGTTTGTCCAGTGTGTGTGTGTGTGTGTGTGTGTGTGTGTGTGTGTGTGTGTGTGTGTGTGTGTGTGTGTTTGTGTGTGTGTGTTGTGTGTGTGTGTGTGTGTGTGTGTGTGTGTGTGTGTGTGTGTCCAGTGTGTGTGTGTGTGTGTGTGTGTGTGTGTGTGTGTGTGTGTGTGTGTGTGTCCTGTGTGTGTGTGTCCAGTGTGTGTGTTTGTCCAGTGTGTGTGTGTGTGTGTGTGTGTGTGTGTGTGTGTGTGTGTGTGTGTGTGTGTGTTGTGTGTGTGTGTGTGTGTGTGTGTGTGTGTGTGTGTGTGTGTGTGTGTGTGTGTGTGTGTGTGTGTGTGTGTGAGTTCAGGTGTATCCCTCAATGACTGTATGTTCTTCTGCTTACCGCTACAGTGTGGAACATGGTGGAGAGAACAGAATGAAACCTGGAAAATGTGAGTGTTGACTGCTGTGAAGAATATGACTAAGAATAAGTCTTAATTCAAGTGAAGTCAAAGTCAAAGACCACCATCATTACTTACTTGGTCATATTAAATATCAGCAGTAGTTCTACAGAAACACAAATCAGGGACACCAAAGTTTACAAAGAGTTGCTTTGACAATGTGTGTGTCTGTGTATGTGTGTGGCGTGTTCGTGTTACATAAGAAATGTGTGTTTGTGTTCAGGATGTTTGTGTGTGTGTTCAGGATGTGTGTGTGTGTGTGTGTGTGTGTGTGTGTGTGTGTGTGTGTGTGTGTGTGTCTAGTGTGTGTGTGTGTGTGTGTGTGTGTGTGTGTTCAGGATGTGTATGTGTGTGTGTGTTTGAAATTCAAGTGAATAAGTATGTTTTATTTTGCCATACAGTATAACATATGATCATTCAACAAATCTCAAGTTACCTTAACTTCTCCTTTTGATACCTAGAAACATCTACATTAAATGAATAAGTGAAAAGTGAGTTAACATTCTAATGTGAATGATGATGATTTCTAATATTGTGTCTGGTTTCATCCATCAGATGTCTGTGATCTCACACTGGACCTAAACACAGTAAACAGACTCCTCTCTCTGTCTGAGGAGAACAGAAAGGTGACATGGAGGAGAGAGGAGCAGCCGTATCCTGATCACCCAGAGAGATTTGAGGACTGGAGACAGGTGCTGTGTAGAGAGGGTCTGACTGGGCGCTGTTACTGGGAGGTAGAGTGGAGTGGGAGAGGGGCTGTTATAGGAGTGACATATAAAGGAATCAGCAGGAGAGGAGGGGGTAGTGACTGTGTGATTGGATGTAATGACAAGTCCTGGTGTCTGAACTGCTCTGACAACAGTTACTCTGCCTGGCACAATAATAAGTCCACTACCATAGACGTCCCCTGCTCCAGCTCCCACAGAGTAGGAGTGTATCTGGACTGGCCAGCCGGCACTCTGTCCTTCTACAGAGTCTCCTCTGACACACTGACCCACCTGAACACATTCCACTCCACATTCACTGAGCCCCTCTATCCAGGGTTTAGGGTTTATGTTGACTCCTCAGTGTCCCTGTAAATAATAACCATGGTAACACTGGACACACACACACACACACTGGGAACACACACACACTGCACAAACACACACTGAACACACACACTGACACACTGAACACACAATGACACACTGGACACACACATACTGGACACACACACACACACACTGGACACACAAACACTGGACACACACATTCTGAACAAACACACACACTCGACACACACACACACACACTGGGAACACACACACACACACTGAACACACACACTGACACACTGGAAACACACACTGGACACACACATACTGGACACACACACACACACTCACACAAACTGGACACACACACTGGACACACACGCTCACACACACTGGACACACACACAGACACTGGACACACACACTGGACACTCACACACTCACACACTCACACACACTGGACACACACAAACACACACACACACTGGACCCACACACATACACACTGGACACACACACACACACTCACACACTCACACACTCACACACTCACACACACTGGACACACACAAACACACACACACTGGACCCACACACATACACACTGGACACACACACACACTGGACACACACTGGACACACACACACTCACACACTAACACACACTGGACACACACACACAGGACACACACACACTGGACACACACACACACTGGACACACACACTCACACACACTGGACACACACACTGGACACACACGCTCACACACACTGGACACACACACAGGCACTGGACACACACACACTCACACACACTGGACACACACATACACACACTGGACACACACACTGGACACACACACACTCACACACTAACACACACTGGACACACACACACACACTGGACACACACACTCACACACACTGGACACACACACTGGACACACACACATACACACTGGACACACACACACATACACACTGGACACACACACATATGCTGGACACACACACACTGGACACACACACACATACACACTGGACACACACACCTGACACACACACACACACAGGACACACACATTGGACACACACACACACACACACACACCCACACACACACACACACACACACACACACAGACTGGACACACACACTCACACACACTGGACACACACACAGGACACACACACACAGGACACACACACACATTGGACACACTCACACACCTGACACACACACACACATAGGACACACACACACACTGGACACACACACACATACAAACACACACACACACACACACTGGACACACACACTCACACACACTGGACACACACAAACACACACACACACACACACATTCACACTGGACCCACACACATACATACTGGACACACACACACACACACACACATACACACTGGACACACACACACCTGACACACACACACACACAGGACACACACACTGGACACACACACACACAGGACACACACACACTGGACACACACACACACACTAGACACACACACTCACACACACTGGACACACAGACACACACTGGACATACACACTTGACACTCACACACACACACACACTGGACACACACACAGGACACACACACACTGGACACACACACACACTGGACACTCACACTCACACAAACTGGACACACACACAGACACTGGACACACACACAGACACACTTACACACACACTCACACACACTGGACACACACACATACACTGGACACACACACACACACTGGACACACACACACACTGGACACACACACTCACACACTCACACACACTGGACACACACAAACACACACACACTGGACCCACACACATACACACTGGACACACACACACATACACACTGGACACACACACACACACTGGACACACACACACACTGGACACACACACTCACACACTCACACACACTGGACACACACAAACACACACACACTGGACCCACACACATACACACTGGACACCCACACACATACACACTGGACATACACACACAGGACACACACATTGGACACACACACACACACACACACACTGGACACACACACTCACACACACTGGACACACACACACACACTGGACACACGGACACACACACTGGACACACACACTGGACACATTTCCATGTGTTGGATTTTGATGAAAGGAAATCCCATATAGCCTACTGGACAGGACTTTGCTATGGCATCTTCTGTTTGGGTGTCTCAGGTCAGGTCTGAGCCATGATCAGAATGTGTCTCTGTGTCTATTTCCAGCCCTGCCATTTCTACCTGTCCTGATCTAGTGTTTCACCCCTGACCTCCTCACACCGTCTCACTGTCCATGTCTGCTTTTAGCTCCCACCTCTACTTCACTGTGTTATAATGGACCTTATGCTTGTTATGTCACCTCTGTAACCAGTTATCAAACATACTGACCTTTCTGACCCTATCCCATGGCCCTACTTTCTACAACTGAACATTTAAATTCCTCTATGAGTTTTGTTTAGTGTCCATTTACTTATCTATGTATTTGTTGTATATTGGGGTTGTGCTGCAGAGCATCATGGGGGTTTGTATGTGTTGAGATGATCACGTTCCAGATAAATGGTTGAACTGATTCCTGTCTCCTGTCTCATCATTATTGAATTGTTGTACAGATGTGGTTATGAAACCCACCAGACATAACAAAAGATTGGTGATGAGTTAGTCTGAATCTACATGAACTATTCTGTCTGGAAGAAGTGGGTTTTTACAACTGTTTAAAACTGTTATTTTCTGTGGTCCAGTCTAGGCTAATGTTAGCACAGTGTGTTGCTAGCAGAGGCAAGTGCATAGTCCAGCTAGCTAAGAGAGAGAGTTAACCAGTGGTGTAAAGTACTTAAGTAAAAATACTTTAAAGTACTACTTAAGTAGTTTTTTTTGTGTATCTGTACTTGACTTTACTATTTATATTTTTGACTACTTTTATTTTTACTTCACTACATTCCTAAAGAAAATAATGTACTTTTTACTCCATACATTTTCCCTGACACTCAAAAGTACTCGTTACATTTTGAATGCTTAGCAGGACAGAAAATGGTCCAATTCACACCCTTATCAAGAGAACATCCCTACTGCCTCTGATCTGGGGGACTCAGTAAACACAAATGCTTTGTTTGTAAATTGTCTGAGTGTTGGAGTTTGCCTCTGGCTGAACGTACATTTTAAAAACCAGAAAATTGTCTGGTTTGCTTTATGTAAGGAATTTGAAATGATTTATACTTGTACTTTTACTTTTGATACTTAAGTATATTTTATCAATTACATTTATCTTTTGATACTTAAGTATATATAAAACCAAATACTTTTAGACTTTTACTCAAGTAGTATTTTACTGGGTGACTTTCACTTTTGGTTGAGTCATTTTCTATTAAGGTATCTTCACTTTTACTCAAGTATGACAATTGGGTACTTTTTCCACCACTGGAGTTAACATCATCATGGACGGCAGAAAAGGACTCGAGACGGACATCGGAGCGGGAAAACAACGTGATTAAAAAGGAGGAATATGCAGTGATTAAAGGATAGGACATTTATTCAACTGTGAAGACAAAGCTTTTATTTAAAACTGCTAAATGAGCGAACTTAGGAGGAAATGTCAGTGAGTGAAGTGAATGAAGATCACGTGACTGAGGAAAATATTGCTTTGGTTCAGGACAATATTGAAGTGAGTGACAATCAGGAGCTTATTGAGAAATGAACAATTATTGGAATTGATGGAAATATTGGACAGTTTGATAAAAGTATTGATCAGTGGAGCTCATATACAGAACGGTTTGAATATTTTGTTCTTGTAAATGACATGGATGAGGACAACATTGTGCCTACATGTTTTAGTGTAATGGGTCCAAAGACATTTAATTTACTAGACAGCCTGACAGCCTGCACAGAGTCAAATTATATTAAAACCTCACTGCTATTCTTTGGTGGTGAAGATATTGACAATATATTTTTCAACATTTTCATTGAAATCAGTGTCCTGAAACCTGCTCTATCTATTCATAAATGCATGTTTCATTATTAGAAATGACAAATTATCAAAGTATTGCTTGTAGAGAGAAAAATGTATAGTCCAAATATTTGAGTAGACTGACCAGAGCAGTTTAAAAAGCAGTATCAGTCAAAAGACAGACAGTGAGGTATCAGATTTAGATTGTATTGAGTATACAGTCCACACCATATCTACAGTGCATTCAAAAAGTATTCAGACCCCTTGACTTTTTCCACATTTTGTTAAGTTACAGCCTTATTCTAAAATAGATTAAATTAGTTATTTTTCCCCATCAATTTACACACAATACCCCATAATGACAAAGTGAAAACAGGTTTTTAGACATGTTTACAGAAGTTTTCAGACCCTTTGCTATGAGATTCGAAATTGAGCTCATGTGCATCCTGTTTCCGTTGATCATCCCTGAGATGTTTCTACAACTTGATTGGATTCCACCTGTGGTAAATTCAATTGATTGGACATGATTTGGAAAGGCACACACCTGTCTATATAAGGTCCCACAGTTGACAGTGCATGTCAGAGCAAAAACCAAGCCATGAGGTCGAAGGAATTGTCCGTAGAGCTCCGAGACAGGATTGTGCCGAGGGAAGGGTACCAAAAAATGTCTGCAGCATTGAAGGTCCCCAAGAACACAGTGGCCTCCATCATTCTTAAATGGAATAAGTTTGGAACCACCAAGATTCTTCCTAGAGCTTGCCGCCCGGCCAAACTGAGCAATCGGGAGAGAAGGGCCTTGGTCAGGGAGGTGACCAAGAACCCGATGGTCACTCTGACAGAGCTCCAGAGTTCCTCTGTGGATATGGGAGAACCTTCCAGAAGGACATCTCTGCAGCACTCCACCAATCAGGCCTTTATGGTAGAGTGGCCAGACGGAAACCACTCCTCAGTAAAAGGCACATGACAGCCCACTTGGAGTTTGCCAAAAGGCAGCTAAAGACTCTCAGACCATGAGAAACAAGATTCTCTGGTCTGATGAAACCAAGATTGATCTCTTTGGCCTGAATGCCAAGCGTCACGTCTGGAGGAAACCTGGCACCATCCCTACGGTGAAACATGGTGGTGGCAGCATCATGCTGTGGGGATGTTTTTTAGTGGCAGGGACTGGGAGACTAGTCAGGATCGAGGGAAAGATGAACAGAGCAAAGTACAGAGAGATCCTTGATGAAAACCTGCTCCAGAGCGCTCTGGACCTCAGACTGGGGTGAAGGTTCACCTTCCAACAGGACAATGAGCCTAAGCACACAACCAAGATAACACAGGAGTTCTAAAAACCCATAACTTTGTCATTATGGGATGTTGTGTGTAGATTGATGAGGGAAAAAAACAGTTTAATCAATTTTAGAATAAGGCTTTAACGTAACAAAATGTGGAAAAAGTCAAGGGGTCTGAATACTTTCCAAAGCACTGTGTAACTATACACTATATATACAGCAGTATGTGGACACCCTTTCAAATTAGTGGATTTGGATATTTCAGCCACACCGGTTGCTGACAGGTGTATAAAATCGAGCACACAGCCATGCAATCTCCATAGACACTAAGCGGTCCCGTTCTGTGAGCTTGTGTGGCCTACAACTTCACGGCTGAGCCGTTGTTGCTCCTAGACGTTTCCACTTCACAATAAAAGTGTCGTATCGCGTCTGCTGTTGGTGGTTATTGCTGTCAACAAAGAGTCCGCTTAGGCTGCACCGTGATTAGAGGCTTTTATTAATATCACACGTTTACAGCATAAGTTACAGACCCGCGGTGTCTGGAGAAGCCCCGTCCCAAATTAATCTGAATGCTTCTGACTCCCCCTTTGTCTAGCTCCTACTTATAAACAATGGCAAAAATGGGTTGCTCCCTCTTTCGTCCAATCACCGGTCTCCCCTGGGGCGTCACCCTCCAACTGCTATATTTGAACTAAGATAAACAACATTCCATTTCTTCATGAAAAACATTTAACAAAGGCATAATCCTAATACACGACATTTCCCCCCTTCGAGACTAACTAAAAGTCTCGAAACCAAACAGAATAGGATTATGACAAGTAACAATTTATCTTATTGAGTATCTTTAACATTAAACCAAAAACATTCTCCTCTAGAGTGTAAATACCTTTCTATGAAATATGAATAACTCTTTATGAAGTGTGAATACATTACTATGAAATATGAACAAATCTTTATGGAGTGTAAGAGCGAAAAACTGTCCGGCAGCCATCTTTCCAGATATCCATCCATCAATCAAGACAGTAAAATTCTCTCACGGTTCCTCTGCCCCAGGCAACCACCTAGATACTCCAGATAAACTCATAAACCATGTAAATGCATTTTAAACTATGATGCAATTAAATACACATGTAAGCCCCTGCAAACAAAATACTATCCAAAAATGTCCACTCTAAGGCTGGTCAACCCATTGGACCCTACAGTGGACCTCTCCCTGCCTAGACTCCCTGTCCCTAAGCATCAACGAAATAAACAAAAACATCTAAGATCCTCACATGTATTCAAAAACATCAAATATCCTTCTACAAAAATTAATACCTAAGAATATGACACAAATTATGTATTACACATGCAAATATGTCTATATTTCATTGCAGACACTGGAATGTAGTCCACTACACTTCATCTCCCCGTAGTCTCGACTTCCAATGGATTGTTGATGATGGAATGGGAACCTTTCCACACCCTCCTTGTTTCATCTCCTCCAGTCATTGTCCTTTCATATTGTCCTTGTTTGAGTATTTCAATCTCCACATATTCCCCCAAATGCTTCTGGAAGGAAAGAAAAGACCAAACAGCATCTTTTGCAAAACAACACTTTCAAATTAAACATCAATATCAACTACGAATATAGAAATGATATATAAATGATGTATGAATCACATTAACCATTTCCCCCCTTTGATTCATAAAATCATACTAAAATCACACTAATATTGAAAAAAAAATTGAAAAATTGAAAAATTATCAACTCATCAAAAAGGATATTTATCCATTCAGTTCCACTTGTCCATCTTCATCCAGATCAGGAACAGTCAACAACGGCATCTGAGTGTTGTCTCCAGGCATCACTACTCCAACCTATCTCAATATCATAACTTTCTCAAAGGTCAGTAACACATTACAAACATCACACACAGTGCTACCAAAGCTGCTATTAAAATGTAATCCATCACTGCTCCTACTGGCCTAACTGATCTTGCAACCAAGACTTCGCTGACCATCCAGCTCCTTCAGATCTACCAAATGCATCCCTTATATTCTTCAATGCATCTATAACTATCTGAACTATCTGGACTCAAAGTATAACTAATATTATCAATATGATCTTCCCAAATGTTACACCATACCATGGAAAAAGTCCCCCCTTCTCCCTTAGATTTATCCCTCAATGATAGGCTTGAAGACTACCCTCTTTTAATGGTAAAAGCCTCATATAGAAGCTTCAACGTTGACATGTAACAACATCCTATCCATCCATAGGGTAAGAATATATATGCTTTATCACCACAAATCCTCAAAATATCTCTAAAATGTCCCATAGTCACATTGTCAGGCAAAAGCTAATCTTTTAACCATCAAAGTCCTGCTCTTCTTACTAACTGGAACATAAAAAGTAACATATCATTACTACCCTTAAGGTCATGCATACCCAAAGTTATCATATAACATCACAATCTGATATTCCCATAAACATACCCCTTACATCACATGTTTTATTAGAACAAAACAACTTCTAGCCCTCACTGGTTTCCCCTCCAATGCTTCAGGGTTCGCTGTTACCTGATTTTTCTTCCCATTTAACAAATTCCCATAGGGTAATTCATTTAACCAAGAACACCTAAACCTAGGCTTAAACAAATGTTTTGACAACGACATTATTTTATCTGTTACTGATTGTTGTTGCTGATACAACAGTCATGACAAAGCATAAGATTGACACATACTTGATAGAGGTCGGGCGACCGTCTCTAAAATGTTTGGCTGGAATTCTCAACAGACATGGACCCTCAAGATTCCTCACTGATCTTACAGAATGAGCTGCTGGAACCAAAGATTCCTACCTGCCCAACTATCTCTAATTTTCACAACAGAAGAATCAAACCCAATACATTTAGTTTCTCTCTTCCCTAACGAGCGGTATTGATCAGATGTATCTTCTTGTCTGTCATTAAAATCAAAGACCTCATCCTGTACCTCCATGATAGTATCCTTCACTATTTCAGGTGAATCTATATTGACTCTACTACTATCTGCTCTCCTATTTTAACCCTATTCGTACTATCATTGACAGCACTCTCCATCCGTAACATAAACCCCTGAGTCCTTCTTGCTACCCCCTTTAATTTCAGAAAAGTTGTTGTCGGTGTCATACTTCCTACATTTGCTATTGCCATCGTATCATTAATCCCTTCCAAAGTTAGCATTAAAGTAGATGATTTAGTTGATGAATTGACACTCTTAATTACTTATAGTGGGAAAGTTACCGATATCCTATGTGCATTATTTACTGTTGGAGTGACTACTGTAACATATTCTTCCTGAACTCCTTTGGTGACTGTGGAAACTTCAACAGACTTCAAATCTTCCATTATAAGCGTCACTTTACGAATTACATAGCCCTTTAACCAATAATTATTAACCGGAACAAATTTTAATGCTTGCACTAGATAAGTACACATATATTCTCCCTGATCTTTCTCTGTAACATTACGCAAAATAAGTGAACAATCACTCATAACCCTCTTCCACTTCATATTGTTGTACAAACTATACCTCCTTTGATTAGGTGCAACAGCTTCTACTTCTGGTCCTGATAACAATACTTCTTCTCCCTAATTATCTCTCCATGTGGGAGGAACGTCCCCATCCTAACCCTAATAACAGTCTTTTATAATCAAATGCGATATATTTATGGCTTTAATAACTGTCAATGTTGAAAGAGTTAAATTGCTTCTCACTGTTGTTATAATAGACTGAAGTGTTGATGTCATTGTTGTTACTTCATCCATTTTCCCCAAAGCTTTGAACTCTTTGCTTGTACTTCCATCTATTACCACTAGTGTCGAATGACGTAAATGTAACTTACATTCACTCTCTCTTCCTACTCTAAACCCTAACTTTCAACCTTTTGATTATAAAAATACACCTACAATTACCTTGATCTTCCTGCTGGGAATTGTAAATATAGATACTCAATCACCCTCAATCTTCTCTTATCATTCAGCAACACATACTTTCTCAATGCATCTACTCCTAACAGATCTAAACTCCTACCATATCTTCCCACTAAACTCTAAAATGTCCTTCACCACTGTTCTCTCTCTTACTACTAACTTTGAAACTTAGCTTACTGTCTTAGAGTCCCTTCAACCTAGTTCTCCTAACTTATTTTAATCTAATCTTTTCTCCTAACCTTTAAAAACCTTTTCCACTGATTTATTCACAAAATCCCTTTACCACCAAATTTTTAGGATATGTGATTGGGAAGTCCCCTGCTTCTGACTTCTTTACACACAGACTTGGCAAACGACTAAACACCTTTTAGCCTAGCCTGAAATCTCTTGGTGTAAGAATGTAACCCAGAATAACAGTCACCCCTTTTAACTTTATTTTTCAGACAGATTGTCTAATAGGCAGTCTAATAGATTATCATCCTTCCTATGATATTATCTTTTAAGCAAATATGATTCCCAAAAAACCCTACTTTTTTTTAAAATCCTCTACCAGACAGCTGTCTAGTGTACATCTTATTGTACAGTTCAATTTACACAATGCATCTCTTTCCAACAATGCAATAGGTATATGTTCTAATATTAGTATGTCTATTTTAATTTCTCCTTGATTTTATAGCAGAGCTCAATTGGTTCCTTAAGAGTAATTAGCTGTTTTACTACCTCAAATCCCTATCCTAATTAGTTAATTTTACATAGTGAGATGTTTAACCTCTTTAGGCTGAACACAGATAAAAGTTTTTCCACTATTCACTATCACTTCCCATAGTCCTCTGTTTTTACTTCAATTGTTAGATATTTTCTCTTGCTATCAGCTGACACCCCCCTTCGTATCTTCTAGGCACTCTAGAATCCTTAGGGTTCACCTGGAGAACAGGTGATCTTGACTGGCCCCTGTATCTTCCTTAAAAATGTTCTCTGTTTCCTCCTGGCCCATTGCACTCACAGGTAAAGTGACCACCCTGTCCATAATTATAACAGTCTTCTGAAAGTTGCTGGAAGTGTAGCTGAAATCTTCCTCCTCCTTCTAAGCCTTCTCATCCTCTTCCTCTCCAATTCTGTGTCTGTCCAGAAACTGGCTGTGGATATGGAACACCTGGTACCCCCCTTGGTGGCTGGTACAATTGCGGTTGGCCTTGTTCAGTTGAAGCTGTAGCAGTGATTGTTGATTTGGTTCACTCTGATTCTTCATAACCAAAGCTTCTCTTCTCCTTCTCCACCAGTTGTATGATTGAGTTTTCTGAGAGTTTCTTGGTCCTGTTCTTTCTTGGTGTTGACATATCAGGATTCTTCAACAGCTTATATTCTAAGTTCTGTCCTCGAAATATCATCTTCCATCATCTTCTTACTTTTCTTCAGCTTCTTGGCCTCAATGTATTCTTCTCCTCCAATTCTTGGGATCCTTTTCTCAGCAGGTTTTCTCCTTCTGTATCTTCTCTTCTTGAGTTGTTCATCCAGTTGTGTTACTTCTTCTAAACTAGTCGCTTTATCCAGGCATGATAAGCATCGGTCAATATCTCCTTCTATTTCTTCTGTGCCAGTCCTTGTAGGACAACCTCCTTTTGAATACACAGCACCTTTAGTCTCCTCTTTATCGCTGTCTTCATCTGAACTCGAATCTCTTGTATCCTTCTTCCTTCAACTTCCATCAGAGATCAAATCTCTAGTATCCTTCTTTCCTCTCTTGCCAACTTCCTTCTGATCACAGAGTCATATCCACCCATGATCTCTTCTCAATCACTCTGATCTTCATCTTCATCATCTTCTTCAAGTTCCATCTTCCTTAACCTCACTCTTCTCTTCCAGACATCTCATTTTCTTCCTTCTGGAGTTTTGGATTCATCTTTCTGGTCGTTTCTGCTTGTCCTCTATCTATTATTTGTTCATCTTCATCTCTGATGCAATAATCACCCTGCTGGATGATCACTGGAAGCTGAGGATAAACATCCCTAAGCTCTACTTCCTTCTCGTAAGGTGGGTGTCTTTTTGCTGAATCCGTATGTGAGAAAGGTGTACTAACTTCTGCCATTAGTTTTTCTGTCGACTTCTCTTCCTTTAGCCTTTTCTCCATACCTTTGCTTCCCTTATCGTTGGTATCTTTCATCAGTTTTTGCCCTTCATCTTCAAACAACTTAAGAACACCCAGCCCCCCTTGTCTCTTTTCTTTACGTCGTTCCTTTTGATTTCCCTTCTTCTGATCTGCCTTGTAAATTGACAGAAGCACTTTCATGATGTTGATGACGTCAGGGTTAAGAGTCCCCTTCCACTGGCCATGGTTGTTCAATGTCAGGCCAACGTTGTTCCATTTGCCGGATAACCTCGCAATACCCTTAACTAAAGGATTACTATGTTCCACTATATCAACCGGTGTAATGACTTTCATAGCCTTGCTGTCCTTTCTCCCCATTGTAACTACTCTTTTATATTCCTTTATTGTGAAATATTTTATTTTAGCCTATATAGCCTATGTAGCCTATGGCTTCCCCCCTTTAATTATTAATATAAACCAAACAACCCAACAAAAAAAAACATATTTTTTTTTTTAATAAATCAATACAAATATGAATATGAAAAAATTCAATTAATTTTTATTCAAAAACCATTTCTAATTAAAATAAAAAATCAATTAAAAAATCAATTAAAAATTATGAATAATTAAAACCAATTTTAATTTCTATATCTTATCTTACCAATTTATATGTTCTAATATTAGTGGTAGTTATCTTACCACAACCCATCAGGAAAGTAAATGTAAGTTAGTCAACTTCAAAGCAATCCCAAAAACAAAGCCTTCTAACCTTACAACACTACAATTCCCATAAACCCCCTTGCTCTATAAGCACCTAATTATCTTAATTTTACAGAATAATGTCAGTCCTTGATTCCCAACACAATTCCAATCAAATCCAAGTGATGCCAGAGACTCTAAAATGCAAATTTTATTCAACTGATCAGTCTGTTGCCAAGCCTCTGCGAAATTGTCATAACATCAAATATCCTGTAGGGGAAGATTTTGTAACCAGACCAGTACCAAAACCTTTTTGACTCGATCCTCTGTCGCGTCACGTGACGTGTACGTCAGCACCCCCTGTCTTTCTCTCTCTCTCTCCTGTCGTATCGTCCTATTGCTCCTCTCATATGACAAAAGAACAGAGACACAGGAAAATATTTTAGTAGTTAATGCAATACTGAGTTACTTCAACCATATTCAATATTCCCCCACTCACATTCGCTTTAAGACTTAATTCGGACTAAATAGATCGCTCAAAAACATTTTTATTTAATTTTAATCCGTCATTTAATTTAATTCATTATAATCCGTCAACATGTATCTAATATATAAATTCACTACATCTCAACAAATAGTTTCATTTTCGAACAATAGTCACTTTAACGATTAGAAGATTCGTGTCCAAATCTCTCCTCTTTGTGGCTATTTCTCTGTCTCCCCCTGAGCACGCAACCCCACAGAAATATGACACTTTACCCACAATCCCGTGTTGTAGTTTAACCAATCTCCTCATGTTGTAGTTTTAGCGCCGTAAAATCAAGCGCATGCGCAAATCCATTTAACAATACGATTGCCACACAATAGAACGCCAGCGTTCTACCTCAGTTCTCTATTTTACACTTATAGTCAGACAATAACACTTAACAGAGCTCACACACACACAAACACATTTAAGAGGGTTATCCTATCGCAATGGGACCTCTAAGGACACCCGTTAGCATGTAGCACGCAACACAATTAGCATTTAGCCTTAGCATCTAGCATTAGCCTTTATGTACAATGTGGCCTGAACCAACATTTAGCATTAGCATTAGCATTAGCCTTTAGCCAACTGCGGCCTACCACACACAAATAAGCATCCTGCACTGCCCTTTTTCCTTTTTGACTTATTATCCTACCGTTTTGTGCTACCGTGGATTTAATGACCATTCACCGAGAAATTACACCCAACAGACCCCCCGTCGGACAAAAGTCGAGCAATAATCACAATCAGATACATCTCATTAACCCGAGTTTTTTTTTAAACCCACCGACTGCACATTCTATCGTGCAACCGGATTTGTCGGCCCATTTCTAAATGGCCCCCCTGGGGTCTTAAGCTGTACAGTGCTCTAATGTATGCATATCTGCCTTAATTGTACACCTGCCAATACTTAATTCCTACCGTTTTGTGCTCTAAAATTCCAATTATCTACCGTTTACCAATGGAACCACATTTTAGAATAATTATTACAGACTCTTAGTCGACCACAATAGCACCACATCAACAACGACCCAAGTACTTTTAACTGTACACCTTCAATGCCCTCTCATGAATCAGCGGAATAACTAATGCCCAAATTTTGTGAGTAATCTCACCTTTAAAGCCGGCTTGAGCAGTAGTCAACTCGCGACTCAGGAAAGGAACCAAGAACGATGCAATCAGGATCCCAGCAGTGCCTCCATTGTGTCGTATCGCGTCTGCTGTTGGTGGTTATTGCTGTCAACAAAGAGTCCGCTTAGGCTGCACCGTGATTAGAGGCTTTTATTAATATCACACGTTTACAGCATAAGTTACAGACCCGCGGTGTCTGGAGAAGCCCCATCCCAAATTAATCTGAATGCTTCTGACTCCCCCTTTGTCTAGCTCCTACTTATAAACAATGGCAAAAATGGGTTGCTCCCTCTTTCGTCCAATCACCGGTCTCCCCTGGGGCGTCACCCTCCAACTGCTATATTTGAACTAAGATAAACAACATTCCATTTCTTCATGAAAAACAATTAAAAAAGGCATAATCCTAATACACGACAAAAGCACTTACAGTTGACCAGGGCAGCTCTAGCAGGGCAGAAATGTGACTTGTTGGAAAGGTGGCATTCTATGACGGTGTCATGTTGAAAGTCAATGAGCACTTCAGTAAGGCCATTCTACTGCCAATGTTTGTCTATGGAGATTGCATGGCTGTGTGCTCGATTTCATACACCTGTCAGCAACGGGTTTGGCTGAAATAGCCGAATCCACTAATTTGAAGGGTTGTCCACATACTTTTATATATATAGTGTATTTCCCTGGTATATTACTCATGTCTCACCAGTTCTGGCGCCATCCTGTGGACAGCTGGGAACACAACTTCAACTCCATTACATTCAATGTATCCCCCACAAAGTGCCACTTGGCTGGACAAAGCAGTCTGAATGGAAATCAGGTACATATATGAAATCAAGCAGACACACAGCCTTACATGTCATATCACTGAGTCTCAGTTTAAATCACGGTTTAAACATAACAAGTCATTGCAAGTGAAACCATTTCTCAATTAGGTTTTAGGTTTTATTCACACCAAAGAAAAGAAGTGAAAGACAAAACACTGCAGATAAATAAACAGGTAAAAACGGTGTTCAGGTGAGGCTGGAAGCTCAAAAGGGCTGATATGAAAACCACACCACAAATAAAAGTAAAAAAAAAAACGTTTATTCAATCAGTTAAACAAAACATGTTAATTTTAATTATAAATGTATATATATATAAGTGGTTTGCGAAAGTATTCACTCCCCTTGGCATTTTTCCTATTTTGTTGCCTTACAACCTGGAATTAAAATTGATTTTTTGGAGGTTTGTATCAATTGATTTACACAACATGCCTACCACTTTGAAGATGAAAAATATGTTTTATTGTGAAACAAACAAGAAATAAGACAAAAAAACTGAAAACTTGAGCGTGTCTCTATAAGCTTGGTACACCTAGCCACTGGGATTTTTGCCCATTCTTCAAGGCAAATCTGCTCCAGCTCCTTCAAGTTGGATGGGTTCTGCTGGTGTACAGCAATCTTTAAGTCATACCACAGTTTCTCAATTGGATTGAGGTCTGGGCTTTGACTAGGCCATTCCAAGATATTTAAATGTTTCCCCTTAAACCACTCAAGTGTTGCTTTAGCAGTATGCTTAGGGTCATTGACCTGCTGGAAGGTGAACCTCCGTCCCAGTCTCAAATCTCTGGAAGACTGAAACAGGTTTCCCTCAAGAATTTCCCTGTATTTAGCGCCATCCATCATTCCTTCAATTCTGACCAGTAAGAGCTGATATATCATGTAGATTAAACACAGTGGAGAAACATTGTAGAACCACTCAGAGAGGTATTCATCTACAGGACTGAGACACTGTAGAACCACTCAGAGAGGTATTCATCTACAGGACTGGGACACTGTAAAACCACTCAGAGAGGTATTCATCTACAGGACTGAGACACTGTAAAACTACTCAGAGAGGTATTCATCTACAGGACTGGGACACTGTAAAACCACTCAGAGAGGTATTCATCTACAGGACTGAGACACTGTAAAACCACTCAGAGAGGTATTCATCTACAGGACTGGGACACTGTAAAACCACTCAGAGAGGTATTCATCTACAGGACTGAGACACTGTAAAACCACTCAGAGAGGTATTCATCTACAGGACTGAGACACTGTAAAACCACTCAGAGAGGTATTCATCTACAGGACTGAGACACTGTAAAACCACTCAGAGAGGTATTCATCTACAGGACTGGGACACTGTAAAACCACTCAGAGAGGTATTCATCTACAGGACTGAGACACTGTAAAACCACTCAGAGAGGTATTCATCTACAGGACTGGGACACTGTAAAACCACTCAGAGAGGTATTCATATACAGGACTGGGACACTGTAGAGCCACTCAGGGAGGTATTCATCTACAGGACTGGGACACTGTAAAACCACTCAGAGAGGTATTCATCTACAGGACTGGGACACTGTAGAACCACTCAGAGAGGTATTCATCTACAGGACTGGGACACTGTAAAACCACTCAGAGAGGTATTCATCTACAGGACTGAAACACTGTAAAACCACTCAGAGAGAGGTATTCATCTACAGGACGGAGACACTGTAAAACCACTCAGAGAGGTATTCATCTACAGGACGGAGACACTGTAAAACCACTCAGAGAGGTATTCATCTACAGGACTGAAACACTGTAAAACCAGTCAGAGAGGTATTCATCTACAGGACTGAGACACTGTAAAACCACTCCAGAGAGGTATTCATCTACAGGACTGGGACACTGTAAAACCACTCAGAGAGGTATTCATCTACAGGACTGGGACACTGTAGAACCACTCAGAGAGGTATTCATCTACAGGACTGGGACACTGTAGAACCACTCAGAGAGGTATTCATCTACAGGACTGGGACACTGTAAAACCACTCAGAGAGGTATTCATCTACAGGACTGAGACACTGTAAAACCACTCAGAGAGGTATTCATCTACAGGACTGAGACACTGTAAAACCACTCAGAGGTATTCTTCTACAGGACTGGGACACTGTAAAACCACTCAGAGAGGTATTCATCTACAGGACTGAGACACTGTAAAACCACTCAGAGAGGTATTCATCTACAGGACTGAGACACTGTAGAACCACTCAGAGAGGTATTCATCTACAGGACTGAGACACTGTAAAACCACTCAGAGAGGTATTCATCTACAGGACTGAGACACTGTAAAACCACTCAGAGAGGTATTCATCTACAGGACTGAGACACTGTAAAACCACTCAGAGAGGTATTCATCTACAGGACTGGGACACTGTAGAACCACTCAGAGAGGTATTCATCTACAGGACTGGGACACTGTAAAACCACTCAGAGAGGTATTCATCTACAGGACTGAGACACTGTAAAACCACTCAGAGAGGTATTCATCTACAGGACTGAGACACTGTAGAACCACTCAGAGAGGTATTCATCTACAGGACTGGGACACTGTAAAACCACTCAGAGAGGTATTCATCTACAGGACTGGGACACTGTAAAACCACTCAGAGAGGTATTCATCTACAGGACTGGGGCACTGTAAAACCACTCAGAGAGGTATTCATCTACAGGACTGGGACACTGTAAAACCACTCAGAGAGGTATTCATCTACAGGACTGGGTGGGTATTATTAGTCTGTTCTGAGTAGAAATGGATATAAACAGTGATTAAAACACAAAAACAGCGAGTTTAGTGCCCAGATTCTGACACTTATCTCCAAGAAGATAATTCCCATTTATAGTTATTTTGATACTACACGCAATGGGTTCTTCGTTTGTCCCCATAGGAAAACCATTTTTTTGTTTCAGGTAGAACCCTTGGGTGGTGAAAAAGGTTCTACTTAGAACATTTTTAGTGGTGAAAGGGTTCCAATTGTAACAAAAAAATAATAATTTCAGAGGGTTCTCCTAAGAGGATAATTGAAGAACGATTATGGTTCTAGGTAGCACCTTCTTTTCTAAGAATGTAGTCTGAGATTAACTTATAGAACATGACTTTTCCTGTTGATTCTTCTGCTCCAAGTCTTTCTCTAGCTCAGAGTTCTTCTGTTTTAAGTCTTCAGAAGTTTTCTCTAGCTCAGAGTTCTCCTGCTTCAAGTCTATATCGATGTTTCTGTTCTGTTGCTCTAGCTCATATATCCTCCTCAATAGTTTGTCAGAATTCTCCTCAGCAGAATCTTCTTCCACTTTAATAACTTGCAACTTCATCTTTTTTACAGAAGCTCCCCCTTTCCTCCTCCTCCTCCTCCTCCTCCTCCTCCTCCTCCTCCTCCTCCTCCTCCTCCTCCTCCTCCTCCTCCTCCTCCTCCTCCTCCTCCTCCTCAGTGTCACTTTCCTAAGCATGACACACACGGTTCACAGTTTAGTTTCTCTAAATGAAATACAAAGAAATGGTATATCAAATAGGAGTATTTATCAAATTGGGGTATTGTCAATGGCATTCAGGAACGTTAAATAACAGAAAATTACCTCTTGAGTTATCTTTGTCTTTCCAGCATTGCCATGGTGGCCTTTGTGTCCCCCCGTCTCCAGTGACCTCGACCAGGATGTGTGTTTGCATTGTTGGGACGGTGTAGTGTCGCCTGACGTGGCTCTCACAGGAGGAGGCAGTGTAGCTCAAACAGTCTAATGTCTCTTCAAGATTCTGGGCTGGTTAGATATCAGTCAGACAGTCTAATGTCTCTTCAAGCCTCTGGGCTGGTTAGATATCAGTCAGACAGTCTAATGTCTCTTCAAGCCTCTGGGCTGGTTAGATATCAGTCAGACAGTCTAATGTCTCTTTAAGCCTCTGGGCTGGTTAGATATCAGTCAGACAGTCTAATGTCTCTTCAAGCCTCTGGGCTGGTTAGATATAAGTCAGACAGTCTAATGTCTCTTCAAGCCTCTGGGCTGGTTAGATATCAGTCAGACAGTCTAATGTCTCTTCAAGCCTCTGAGCTGGTTAGATATCAGTCAGACAGTCTAATGTCTCTTCAAGCCTCTGGGCTGGTTAGATATCAGTCAGACAGTCTAATGTCTCTTCAAGCCTCTGGGCTGGTTAGATATCAGTCAGACAGTCTAATGTCTCTTCAAGCCTCTTCGCTAATTAGATATCAGTCAGACAGTCTAATGTCTCTTCAAGCCTCTGAGCTGGTTAGATATCAGTCACACAGTCTAATGTCTCTTCAAGCTTCTGGGCTGGTTAGATATCAGTCAGACAGTCTATTGTCTCTTCAAGCCTCTGGGCTGGTTAGATATCAGTCAGACAGTCTAATGTCTCTTCAAGCCTCTTCGCTAATTAGATATCAGTCAGACAGTCTAATGTCTCTTCAAGCCTCTGGGCTGGTTAGATATCAGTCAGACAGTCTAATGTCTCTTCAAGCCTCTGAGCTGGTTAGATATCAGTCAGACAGTCTAATGTCTCTTCAAGCCTCTGGGCTGGTTAGAAATCAGTCAGACAGTCTAATGTCTATTCAAGCCTGTGAGCTGATTAGATATCAGTCAGACAGTCTAATGTCTCTTCAAGCCTCTGGGCTGGTTAGATATCAGTCAGACAGTCTAATGTCTCTTCAAGCCTCTGGGCTGGTTAGATATCAGTCAGACAGTCTAATGTCTCTTCAAGCCTCTAGGCTGATTAGATGTCAATCAGACAGTCTAATGTCTCTTCAAGCCTCTGGGCTTGTTAGATATCAGTCAGACAGTCTAATGTCTCTTCAAGCCTCTGGGCTGGTTAGATATCAGTCAGACAGTCTAATGTCTCTTCAAGCCTCTGAGCTGATTAGATATCAATCAGACAGTCTAATGTCTCTTCAAGCCTCTGGGCTGGTTAGATATCAGTCAGACAGTCTAATGTCTCTTCAAGCCTCTGGGCTGGTTAGATATCAGTCAGACAGTCTAATGTCTCTTCAAGCCTCTGGGCTGGTTAGATATCAGTCAGACAGTCTAATGCCTCTTCAAGCCTCTGGGCTAAGTTAGATATCGGTCAGACAGTCTAATGTCTCTTCAAGCCTCTGGGCTGGTTAGATATCAGTCAGACAGTCTGATGTCTCTTCAAGCCTCTGGGCTGGTTGAGATATCAGTCAGACAGTCTAATGTCTCTTCAAGCCTCTGGGCTGGTTAGATATCAGTCAAACAGTCTAATGTCTCTTCAAGCCTCTGGGCTGGATATATATCAGTCAGACAGTCTAATGTCTCTTCAAGCCTCTGGGCTGGTTAGATATCAGTCAGACAGTCTAATGTCTCTTCAAGCCTCTGGGCTGGTTAGTCATCAGTCAGACAGTCTAATGTCTCTTCAAGCCTCTGGGCTGGTTAGATATCAGTCAGACAGTCTAATGTCTCTGTAAGCCTCTGGGCTGGTTAGATATCAGTCAGACAGTCTAATGTCTCTTCAAGCCTCTGGGCTGGTTAGATATCAGTCAGACAGTCTAATGTCTCTTCAAGCCTCTGGGCTGGTTAGATATCAGTCAGACAGTCTAATGTCTCTTCAAGCCTCTTGGATGGTTAGATATCAGTCAGTCTAATGTCTCTTCAAGCCTCTGGGCTGGTTAGATATCAGTCAGACAGTCTAATGTCTCTTCAAGCCTCTGGGCTGGTTAGATATCAGTCAGACAGTCTAATGTCTCTTCAAGCCTCTGGGCTGGTTAGATATCAGTCAGACAGTCTAATGCCTCTTCAAGCCTCTGGGCTGGTTAGATATCAGTCAGACAGTCTAATGTCTCTTCAAGCCTCTGGGCTGGTTAGATATCAGTCAGACAGTCTGATGTCTCTTCAAGCCTCTGGGCTGGTTAGATATCAGTCAGACAGTCTAATGTCTCTTCAAGCCTCTGGGCTGGTTAGATATCAGTCAAACAGTCTAATGTCTCTTCAAGCCTCTGGGCTGGATATATATCAGTCAGACAGTCTAATGTCTCTTCAAGCCTCAGGGCTGGTTAGATATCAGTCAGACAGTCTAATGTCTCTTCAAGCCTCTGGGCTGGTTAGATATCAGTCAGACAGTCTAATGTCTCTTCAAGCCTCTGGGCTGGTTAGTCATCAGTCAGACAGTCTAATGTCTCTTCAAGCCTCTGGGCTGGTTAGATATCAGTCAGACAGTCTAATGTCTCTGTAAGCCTCTGGGCTGGTTAGATATCAGTCAGACAGTCTAATGTCTCTTCAAGCCTCTGGGCTGGTTAGATATCAGTCAGACAGTCTAATGTCTCTTCAAGCC
Organism: Coregonus clupeaformis; assembly: GCF_020615455.1. NCBI lineage: Eukaryota > Metazoa > Chordata > Actinopteri > Salmoniformes > Salmonidae > Coregonus > Coregonus clupeaformis. The sequence continues at coordinate 326,071 of NW_025533810.1, read as the reverse complement.
TCTGGGCTGGTTAGATATCAGTCAGACAGTCTAATGTCTCTTCAAGCCTCTTGGATGGTTAGATATCAGTCAGTCTAATGTCTCTTCAAGCCTCTGGGCTGGTTAGATATCAGTCAGACAGTCTAATGTCTCTTCAAGCCTCTGGGCTGGTTAGATATCAGTCAGACAGTCTAATGTCTCTTCAAGCCTCTGGGCTGGTTAGATATCAGTCAGACTGTCTCTTTAAGCCTCTGGGCTGGTTAGATATCAGTCAAACAGTCTAATGTCTCTTCAAGCCTCTGGGCTGGTTAGATATCAGTCAGACTGTCTCTTTAAGCCTCTGGGCTGGTTAGATATCAGTCAAACAGTCTAATGTCTCTTCAAGCCTCTTGGCTGGTTAGATATCAGTCAGACATTCTAATGTCTCTTTAAGCCTCTAAGCTGGTTAGATATCAGTCAGGAGGAGGCAGTGCAGGTCAGACAGTCTAATGTCTCTTCAAGCCTCTGAGCTGGTTAGATATCAGTCAAACAGTCTAATGTCTCTTCAAGCCTCTGGGCTGGTTAGATATCAGTCAGACAGTGTAATGTATCTTCAAGCCTCTGGTCTGGTTAGATATAGTCAGACAGTCTAATTTCTTTTCAAGCCTCTGGGCTGGTTAGATATCAGTCAGACAGTCTAATGTCTCTGTAAGCCTCTGGGCTGGTTAGATATCAGTCAGACAGTCTAATGTCTCTTCAAGCCTCTGGGCTGGTTAGATATCAGTCAGACAGTCTAATGTCTCTTCAAGCCTCTGGGCTGGTTACATATCAGTCAGACAGTCTAATGTCTCTTCAAGCCTCTGGGCTGGTTAGATATCAGTCAGACAGTCTAATGTCTCTTCAAGCCTCTGGGCTGGTTAGATATCAGTCAGACAGTCTAATGTCTCTTCAAGCCTCTGGGCTGGTTAGATATCAGTCAGACTGTCTCTTTAAGCCTCTGGGCTGGTTAGATATCAGTCAAACAGTCTAATGTCTCTTCAAGCCTCTGGGCTGGTTAGATATCAGTCAGACTGTCTCTTTAAGCCTCTGGGCTGGTTAGATATCAGTCAGACAGTGTATTGTCTTTCAAGCCCTCTGGGCTGGTTACATATCAGTCAGACAGTCTAATGTCTCTTCAAGCCTCTGAGCTGGTTAGATATCAGTCAGACAGTCTAATGTCTCTTCAAGCCTCTGGGCTGGTTAGATATCAGTCAGTCTGTCTAATTGTCTATTCAAGCCTCTGGGCTGGTTAGATATCAGTCAAACAGTCTGATGTCTCTTCAAGCCTCTTGGCTGGTTACATATCAGTCAGACAGTCTAATGTCTCTTCAAGCCTCTGAGCTGGTTAGATATCAGTCAGACAGTCTAATGTCTCTTCAAGCCTCTTGTCTGGTTAGATATCAGTCAGACAGTCTATGTCTCTTCAAGCCTCTGGGCTGGTTAGATATCAGTCAGAAAGTCTAATGTATCTTCAAGCCTCTGGGCTGGTTAGATATCAGTCAAACAGTCTAATGTCTCTTCAAGCCTCTGGGCTGTTATAGATATCAGTCAGACAGTCTAATGTCTCTTCAAGCCTCTGGGCTGGTTAGATATCAGTCAGACAGTCTAATGTCTCTTCAAGCCTCTGGGCTGGTTAGATATCAGTCAGACTGTCTCTTCAAGCCTCTGGGCTGGTTAGATATCAGTCAGACAGTCTAATGTCTCTTCAAGCCTCTGGGATGGTTAGATATCAGTCAGACTGTCTCTTCAAGCCTCTTGGCTGGTTAGATATCAGTCAGACATTCTAATGTCTCTTCAAGCCTCTAAGCTGGTTAGATATCAGTCAGGAGGAGGCAGTGCAGGTCAAAAAGTCTAATGTCTCTTCAAGCCTCTGAGCTGGTTAGATATCAGTCAAACAGTCTAATGTCTCTTCAAGCCTCTGGGCTGGTTAGATATCAGTCAGACAGTCTAATGTCTCTTTAAGCCTCTGGGCTGGTTAGATATCAGTCAGACAGTCTAATGTCTCTTCAAGCCTCTGGGCTGGTTAGATATCAGTCAGACAGTCTAATGTCTCTTCAAGCCTCTGAGCTGGTTAGATATCAGTCAGACAGTGTAATGTATCTTCAAGCCTCTGGTCTGGTTAGATATAGTCAGACAGTCTAATTTCTTTTCAAGCCTCTGGGCTGGTTAGATATCAGTCAGACAGTCTAATGTCTCTGTAAGCCTCTGGGCTGGTTAGATATCAGTCAGACAGTCTAATGTCTCTTCAAGCCTCTGGGCTGGTTAGATATCAGTCAGACAGTCTAATGTCTCTTCAAGCCTCTGGGCTGGTTACATATCAGTCAGACAGTCTAATGTCTCTTCAAGCCTCTGGGCTGGTTAGATATCAGTCAGACAGTCTAATGTCTCTTCAAGCCTCTGGGCTGGTTAGATATCAGTCAGACAGTCTAATGTCTCTTCAAGCCTCTGGGCTGGTTAGATATCAGTCAGACTGTCTCTTTAAGCCTCTGGGCTGGTTAGATATCAGTCAAACAGTCTAATGTCTCTTCAAGCCTCTGGGCTGGTTAGATATCAGTCAGACTGTCTCTTTAAGCCTCTGGGCTGGTTAGATATCAGTCAGACAGTGTATTGTCTTTTCAAGCCTCTGGGCTGGTTACATATCAGTCAGACAGTCTAATGTCTCTTCAAGCCTCTGAGCTGGTTAGATATCAGTCAGACAGTCTAATGTCTCTTCAAGCCTCTGGGCTGGTTAGATATCAGTCAGTCTGTCTAATGTCTATTCAAGCCTCTGGGCTGGTTAGATATCAGTCAAACAGTCTGATGTCTCTTCAAGCCTCTTGGCTGGTTACATATCAGTCAGACAGTCTAATGTCTCTTCAAGCCTCTGAGCTGGTTAGATATCAGTCAGACAGTCTAATGTCTCTTCAAGCCTCTTGTCTGGTTAGATATCAGTCAGACAGTCTAATGTCTCTTCAAGCCTCTGGGCTGGTTAGATATCAGTCAGAAAGTCTAATGTATCTTCAAGCCTCTGGGCTGGTTAGATATCAGTCAAACAGTCTAATGTCTCTTCAAGCCTCTGGGCTTTTATAGATATCAGTCAGACAGTCTAATGTATCTTCAAGCCTCTGGGCTGGTTAGATATCAGTCAGACAGTCTAATGTCTCTTCAAGCCTCTGGGCTGGTTAGATATCAGTCAGACTGTCTCTTTAAGCCTCTGGGCTGGTTAGATATCAGTCAAACAGTCTAATGTCTCTTCAAGCCTCTTGGATGGTTAGATATCAGTCAGTCTAATGTCTCTTCAAGCCTCTTGGCTGGTTAGATATCAGTCAGACATTCTAATGTCTCTTTAAGCCTCTAAGCTGGTTAGATATCAGTCAGGAGGAGGCAGTGCAGGTCAGACAGTCTAATGTCTCTTCAAGCCTCTGAGCTGGTTAGATATCAGTCAAACAGTCTAATGTCTCTTCAAGCCTCTGGGCTGGTTAGATATCAGTCAGACAGTCTAATGTCTCTGTAAGCCTCTGGGCTGGTTAGATATCAGTCAGACAGTCTAATGTCTCTTCAAGCCTCTGGGCTGGTTAGATATCAGTCAGACAGTCTAATGTCTCTTCAAGCCTCTGAGCTGGTTAGATATCAGTCAGACAGTCTAATGTCTCTTCAAGCCTCTGGGCTGGTTAGATATCAGTCAGACAGTCTAATGTCTCTTCAAGCCTCTGGGCTGGTTACATATCAGTCAGACAGTCTAATGTCTCTTCAAGCCTCTGGGCTGGTTAGATATCAGTCAGACAGTCTTGTCTCTTTAAGCCTCTGGGCTGGTTAGATATCAGTCAGACAGTCTAATGTCTCTTCAAGCCTCTGGGCTGGTTAGATATCAGTCAGACAGTCTAATGTCTCTTCAAGCCTCTGGGCTGGTTAGATATCAGTCAGACTGTCTCTTTAAGCCTCTGGTCTGGTTAGATATCAGTCAGACAGTCTAATGTCTCTTCAAGCCTCTGGGCTGGTTAGATATCAGTCAGACAGTCTAATGTCTCTTCAAGCCTCTGAGCTGGTTAGATATCAGTCAGACAGTCTAATGTCTCTTCAAGCCTCTGGGCTGGTTAGATATCAGTCAGACTGTCTCTTTAAGCCTCTGGGCTGGTTAGATATCAGTCAGTCTGTCTAATGTCTCTTCAAGCCTCTGGGCTGGTTAGATATCAGTCAAACAGTCTGATGTCTCTTCAAGCCTCTTGGCTGGTTACATATCAGTCAGACAGTCTAATGTCTCTTCAAGCCTCTGAGCTGGTTAGATATCAGTCAGACAGTCTAATGTCTCTTCAAGCCTCTTGTCTGGTTAGATATCAGTCAGACAGTCTAATGTCTCTTCAAGCCTCTGGGCTGGTTAGATATCAGTCAGAAAGTCTAATGTATCTTCAAGCCTCTGGGCTTTTATAGATATCAGTCAGACAGTCTAATGTATCTTCAAGCCTCTGGGCTGATTAGATATCAGTCAGACAGTCTAATGTCTCTTCAAGCCTCTGGGCTGGTTAGATATCAGTCAGACAGTCTAATGTCTCTTCAAGCCTCTGGGCTGGTTAGATATCAGTCAGACAGTCTAATGTCTCTTCAAGCCTCTGGGCTGGTTAGATATCAGTCAGACGGTCTCTTTAAGTCTCTAAGCTGGTTAGATATCAGTCAGGAGGAGGCAGTGCAGGTCAGACAGTCTAATGTCTCTTCAATCCTCTTGGCTGGTTAGATATCAGTCAGACAGTCTAATGTCTCTTCAAGCCTCTGGGCTGGTTAGATATCAGTCAGACAGTCTAATGTCTCTTCAAGCCTCTGGGCTGGTTAGATATCAGTCAGACGGTCTCTTTAAGTCTCTAAGCTGGTTAGATATCAGTCAGGAGGAGGCAGTGCAGGTCAGACAGTCTAATGTCTCTTCAATCCTCTTGGCTGGTTAGATATCAGTCAGACAGTCTAATGTCTCTTCAAGCCTCTGGGCTGGTTAGATATCAGTCAGACAGTCTAATGTCTCTTCAAGCCTCTGGGCTGGTTAGATATCAGTCAGACGGTCTCTTTAAGTCTCTAAGCTGGTTAGATATCAGTCAGGAGGAGGCAGTGCAGGTCAGACAGTCTAATTTCTCTTCAAGCCTCTGGGCTGGTTAGATATCAGTCAGACAGTCTAATGTCTCTTCAAGCCTCTAAGCTGATTAGATATCCGTCCGACAGTCTAATGTCTCTTCAAGCCTTTGGGCTGGTTAGATATCAGTCAGACAGTCTAATGTCTCTTTAAGCCTCTGGGCTGGTTAGATATCAGTCAGACAGTCTAATGTCTCTTCAAGCCTTTGGGCTGGTTAGATATCAGTCAGACAGTCTAATGTCTCTTCAAGCCTCTGGGCTGGTTAGATATCAGTCAGACAGTCTAATGTCTCTTCAAGCCTCTGGGCTGGTTAGATATCAGTCACACAGTCTAATGTCTCTTCAAGCCTCTGGGCTGGTTAGATATCAGTCAGTCTAATGTCTCTTCAAGCCTCTGGGCTGGTTAGATATCAGTCAGACAGTCTAATGTCTCTTCAAGCCTCTGGGCTGGTTTGATATCAGTCAGACATTCTAATGTCTCTTCAAGCCTCTAAGCTGATTAGATATCCGTCCGACTGTCTCTTTAAGCCTCTGGGCTGGTTAGATATCAGTCAGACAGCCTAATGTCTCTTCAAGCCTTTGGGCTGGTTAGATATCAGTCAGACAGTCTAATGTCTCTTCAAGCCTCTGGGCTGGTTTGATATCAGTCAGACAGTCTAATGTCTCTTCAAGCCTTTGGGCTGGTTTGATATCAGTCAGACAGTCTAATGTCTCTTCAAGCCTCTGGGCTGGTTAGATATCAGTCAGACAGTCTAATGTCTCTTCAAGCCTCTGGACTGGTTAGATATCAGTCAGACAGTCTAATGTCTCTTCAAGCCTCTGGGCTGGTTAGATATCAGTCAGACAGTCTAATGTCTCTTCAAGCCTCTGGGCTGGTTAGATATCAGTCAGACAGTCTAATGTCTCTTCAAGCCTCTGGGCTGGTTAGATATCAGTCAGACAGTCTAATGTCTCTTCAAGCCTCTGGGCTGGTTAGATATCAGTCAGACAGTCTAATGTCTCTTCAAGCCTCTGGGCTGGTTAGATATCAGTCAGACAGTCTAATGTCTCTTCAAGCCTCTGGGCTGGTTAGATATCAGTCAGACAGTCTAATGTCTCTTCAAGCCTTTGGGCTGGTTAGATATCAGTCAGACTGTCTCTTTAAGCCTCTGAGCTGGTTAGATATCAGTCAGACAGTCTAATGTCTCTTCAAGCCTCTGGGCTGGTTAGATATCAGTCAGGAGGAGGCAGTTCAGGTCAGACAGACAATGTTTGCTGCTGCATTAAATAAACTACCAGAACACTGAGTTTAATGCTGTTCTAAATGACATCATTAGAGACAGACTAGTATGTGGGCTACGGAGTGAAGCTACACAAAATAGATTGTTGACTGAAAGTCATCTGACCTTGGCAAAGGACATTGAAATCAGTGTGTCTATGGAACTAGCTGCTGAAGAGGCTCACCAGTTGAGTTCATCAGGAACTTAGTGGGTTCATCTAACAATCCTAATCACCAGCTGATACATTTTAATCTCATACCTTCTACCTAGAAAACATAATTTAATAGAAATCACAACCGCTCCTCTGTGTGATCTATGTAATCAAGGTGCCTTGGACTCCTTTAATCATATGTACTGGGAGTGACCAGGGGACATGTTTTGGAAAGAGGTATCCTCATACATTGTTGCCCCCAACTGTTATTACTGAATGATAATTCTCCACTGTCATTACAGCAAAGACGTATAATGTTGTCAGGTTGGACAGCAGCTAAAAAGATGTTGGAACTAAGATGGCAACCACCACACCTCATTGGATCAGCACTTTTATAGATATCATTTATTTAGAACTATCCACTGCTAGGATCCATGGGGCTAGCCAAACAACATTGTAGCTGAAACCATAAAATAACTCCTGTAGTGGGTTTTACCCAACAGATTGACCGTTAATTATAATATTTGTGCAAACTTGTACCTTGATTTAGTATTTAATTTAATGGAGATCAGGTTGGGTGTGTTGGGGGGGGTCCCAGGAGGGGTTGGAGGGTGGGTTGGGGTGGTCCCAGGAGGGGTTGGAGGGTGGGTTGGGGGTGGTCCCAGGAGGGGTTGGAGGGTGGGTTGGGGTGGTCCCAGGAGGGGTTGGAGGGTGGGTTGGGGGTGGTCCCAGGAGGAGTTGGAGGGTGTGTTGGGGTGGTCCCAGGAGGGGTTGGAGGGTGTGTTGGGGTGGTCCCAGGAGGGGTTGGAGGGTGGGTTGGGGTGGTCCCAGGAGGGGTTGGAGGGTGTGTTGGGGTGGTCCCAGGAGGGGTTGGAGGGTGGGTTGGGGTGGTCCCAGGAGGGGTTGGAGGGTGGGTTGGGGTGGTCCCAGGAGGGGTTGGAGGGTGGGTTGGGGTGGTCCCAGGAGGGGTTGGAGGGTTGGTTGGGGTGGTCCCAGGAGGGGTTGCAGGGTGGGTTGATGCAGCTGATGTGGTTGATTGTATATGTGGTTTATTATAATTGTATTTATCTGCAATAACTAGTTTCCATAATATACTAATATATATTGTAACAGTATTGTGTCTCTAGCTGTATAACCATTCCTGCTGCTATTTGTTCTTGTCTGTGTTCCTTTAAAATAAATAAAAAGTTGATCACAAAAAAAAGAAAAGTGCACAGAGTTTCAACTGAAAATCAGAGACAGGAAAATCAAGTCACATGTGGCAAGGTGGGACATCAAGTATCTACATGCTGGTGTAAGAACATGGATTGTCCAGAGACATTCCAACAAATGAAAAAGAGATGTTCACACTGTTGAGCAGGAGAACACTGAGGTGAGTGACTCATCAGACCAAGAGAACACTGATGTGAGTGACTCATCAGACCAGGAGAACACTGAGGTGAGTGACTCATCAGACCAGGAGAACACTGAGGTGAGTGACTCATCAGACCAAGAGAACACTGAGGTGAGTGACTCATCAGACCAGGAGAACACTGAGGTGAGTGACTCATCAGACCAAGAGAACACTGAGGTGAGTGACTCATCAGACCAGGAGAACACTGAGGTGAGTGACTCATCAGACCAAGAGAACACTGAGGTGAGTGACTCATCAGACCAGGAGAACACTGAGGTGAGTGACTCATCAGACCAGGAGAACACTGAGGTGAGTGACTCATTAGACCAAGAGAACACTGAGGTGAGTGACTCATCAGACCAGGAGATCACTGAGGTTAGTGACTCATCAGACCAAGAGAACACTGAGGTGAGTGACTCATCAGACCAAGAGAACACTGAGGTGAGTGACTCATCAGACCAGGAGAACACTGACGTGAGTGACTCATCAGACCAGGAGAACACTGAGGTGAGTGACTCATCAGACTAGGAGAACACTGAGGTGAGTGACTCATCAGACCAGGAGAACACTGAGGTGATTGATTCATTAGACCAGGAGAGAACACTGAGGTGAGTGAGTCATCAGACCAGGAACTCACACTGAAAATCCTGACTGTTGCTGGGGGGCCGCACGGCTACTATGTCTCCTTGCTAGAGGGACAGCTGGTGAGTATGAATATTGACACAGGGCCAGCCGGTGAGTATGGAGATTGACACAGGGCCAGCTGGTGCGTATGGAGATTGACACAGGGCCAGCTGGTGAGTATGGAGATTGTACCTTATGCTATCAGACCAAAAGTCAAGGCTGACTTGGACACTTCAGTCAGAACAATGTACTGGAGCTGGTCAGCGTGAGTGTCTATGGTGTGGAAGCAGTCTTGTCCCATATCATGCCTTCACACCTACGACATCAAGTACAGCAAGTCAGAACTGCACTTCAATGCAGATCAGTGGAGGCTGGTGAAGGGAGGACGGCTCATAATAATGTCTGGAATGGAGCAAATAGAATGGCATCAAACACATGGAAACCATGGAAACCATGGAAACCATGGAAACCATGGAAACCATGTGTTTGATGTATTTGATACCATTCCCCTAATTCCGCTCCAGCCATTACCACGAGCCCGTCCTCCCCAATTAAGGTGCCACCAAACACCTGTGATGCAGATGGACTCCAGGTTACCACTACCTGTGGTCAAGACAGAGTCAGATGGACTCCAGGTTACCACTACCTGTGGTCAAGACAGAGACAGATGGACTCCAGGTTACCACTACCTGTGGTCAAGACAGAGTCAGATGGACTCCAGGTTACCACTACCTGTGGTCAAGACAGAGTCAGATGGACTCCAGGTTACCACTACCTGTGGTCAAGACAGAGTCAGATGGACTCCAGGTTACCACTACCTGTGGTCAAGACAGAGTCAGATGGACTCCCAGGTTACCACTACCTGTGGTCAAGACAGAGTCAGATGGACTCCAGGTTACCACTACCTGTGGTCAAGACAGAGTCAGATGGACTCCAGGTTACCACTACCTGTGGTCAAGACAGAGTCAGATGGACTCCAGGTTACCACTACCTGTGGTCAAGACAGAGTCAGATGGACTCCAGGTTACCACTACCTGTGGTCAAGACAGAGTCAGATGGACTCCAGGTTACCACTACCTGTGGTCAAGACAGAGTCAGATGGACTCCAGGTTACCACTACCTGTGGTCAAGACAGAGTCAGATGGACTCCAGGTTACCACTACCTGTGGTCAAGACAGAGTCAGATGGACTCCAGGTTACCACTACCTGTGGTCAAGACAGAGTCAGATGGACTCCAGGTTACCACTACCTGTGGTCAAGACAGAGTCAGATGGACTCCAGGTTACCACTACCTGTGATCAAGACAGAGTCAGATGGACTCCAGGTTACCACTACCTGTGGTCAAGACAGAGTCAGATGGACTCCAGGTTACCACTACCTGTGGTCAAGACAGAGTCAGATGGACTCCAGGTTACCACTACCTGTGGTCAAGACAGAGTCAGAGGGACTCCAGGTTACCACTACCTGTGATCAAGACAGAGTCAGATGGACTCCAGGTTACCACTACCTGTGATCAAGACAGAGTCAGATGGACTCCAGGTTACCACTACCTGTGATCAAGACAGAGTCAGATGGACTTTCCATGGATACCAGAAACGACCCGGTTTCATCTGAAGTGATGGACATCATCATCATCAAAGGTAAAGCCGCAGGAGATGCTCTGGAACTGAGATATCAATACAGTCCGTTGTCTGCTGTGGGAGAGGAGAGTTATCATTCCACCTTCACTGACGAAACCGGTGTTGCAACAGTTACACTCAGGTCATTGTGGAATGGTTCACATGAAGTAAATCACACAAAGCTACTTCTGGTGGATTGGATTGGATGGAAGCATTGAGGAGAAAGAGAAAACGTGTTCCTCATGGCAGGAGGTTCTCAACGTACCTCAACCCGGAGAGAGAAAGGGGTGGAGACAGGGGGAGGAGGAGGAGAGAGAGGGGTGGAGACAGGGGGAGGAGGAGGAGAGAGAGGGGTGGAGACAGGGGGAGGAGGAGGAGAGAGAGGGGGTGGAGACAGGGGGGAGGAGGGAGAGAGAGGGATGGAGACAGGGGGAGGAGGAGGAGAGAGAGGGGTGGAGACAGGGGGGAGGAGGAGGAGGGAGAGGGGGTGGAGACAGGGGGAGAGGAGGAGAGAGAGGGGTGGAGACAGGGGAGGAGGAGGAGAGAGGGGGTGGAGACAGGGGGAGGAGGAGAGAGAGGGATGGGAGACAGGGGAGGAGGAGGAGAGAGAGGGGGTGGAGACAGGGGAGGAGGAGGAGAGAGAGGGTGGAGACAGGGGGAGGAGGAGGAGAGAGAGGGGTGGAGACAGTGGGAGGAGGAGGAGGGAGAGGGGTGGAGACAGGGGGAGGAGGAGGAGAGTGTCACGATCGTCGTAGGAGTGAGTAGACCAAGGCGCAGCGTGTGAAACAAACATGACTTTAATTAGTTCAAGTATACCAAACAAAACACGACTCGTGAAGTCCAAGGTAAACAAATACCGACACGGAACAAAAACCCACAACACCCAAGGTAAAACATACAGTTTAAATATGGCTCCCAATCAGAGACAACCCACAACAGCTGACACTCGTTGCCTCTGATTGGGAGCCACTCTGGCCAACATAGACATAGAACAACTAGACACTCAAACACAGCACATAAACACACGGAATCTACACACCCTGGCTCAACATATAAAGTCCCCAGAGCCAGAGTGTGACAGTACCCCCCCACCTAAAGGCGCGGACTGCGACCGCGCCTAAATACGAGCAAAACAGGGGAGGGCTGGGTGGGCATTCCTCCTCGGCGGCGGCTCCGGCTCCGGGCTTGCCCACCACCCTCCAACAAACCCCCCATAGCGCCCCTGGTCCGGTCTGGCCCCGCTGGCTGGAGCTGGACTGGACGTAGCAGGAGAGGTAGGCTTCAGCTCCTTAGTGGAGCAGTAGAGCGGTACCTGAATTGGCACCGATGACCCAGGCACGGGTTGTGCCGGGACTGACGACTCGCACCCCCTGGCTTGGTGCGAGTGGCAGGAACGGGCCGGGCCGGGCTGGCGACGCGCACCGTAGACTTGGTGCAGTGGCAGGAACAGGCCGGACCGGGCTGGCGCGCGCACCGTAGACTTGGTGCGTGGAGCAGGGACAGGCCGGGCCGGGCTGGCGACGCACCCCGTAAGGCTTGGTGCGTGGAGCAGGGACAGGCCGGGCTGGGCTGACGACGCACACCGTAGGCTTGGTGCGTGGAGCAGGGACAGGCCGGACAGGGCTGGCGACGCACACCGTAGACTTGGTGCGTGGAGCAGGGACAGGCCGGGCAGGGCTGGCGACGCACACCGTAGGCTTGGTGCGTGGAGCAGGAACAGGCCGGGCTGGGCTGGCGACGCACACCGTAGGTTTGGTGCGTGGAGCAGGGACAGGCCGGGCCGGGCTGGCGACGCACCCGTAGGCTTGGTGCGTGGAGCAGGGACATGCCGGGCTGGGCTGGCGACGCACACCGTAGGCTTGGTGCGTGGAGCAGGGACAGGCCGGACAGGGCTGGCGACGCACACCGTAGGCTTGGTGCGTGGAGCAGGGACAGGCCGGGCAGGGCTGGCGACGCACACCGTAGGCTTGGTGCGTGGAGCAGGGACAGGCCGGGCAGGGCTGGCGACGCACACCGTAGGCTTGGTGCGTGGAGCAGGAACAGGCCGGGCTGGGCTGGCGACGCACACCGTAGGTTTGGTGCGTGGAGCAGGGACAGGTCGGGCTGGGCTGGCGACGCACACCGTAGGTTTGGTGCGAGTGGCAGGAACAGGCCGGGTCGGGCTGGCGACGCACACCGTAGGCTTGGTGCGTGGAGCAGGAACAGGCCGAACCGTACTGGGAACACACACCACTGGCCTTAAACGGGGATCAGGAACGGGCCGGACCGGACTGGCAATACACCTCAGTACCTCTCGCCGTGCCTCTACAACTTCCCTTCCCTCCTCTCGCCAATGGCTCCCATAACCCGGTGGCCTTCTCTCCTCGTCTCCCATTTCGCCCCTGTGGCAGCCTCCTGCTGCCCAGTCGCCCATGCCGTGTGCCCCCCTAAAAATTTCTTGGGGTTGCCTCTCGCCTGTCAGCGTTGACCCGTTTGGCGCCGCTGCTCCTCTCCTGCCTGGGTCTCCCCTTTATCGGCTTCCGGTACCAGACGGCCTCCTCCTCAGTAATCTGCCCCCAACCGAGGAGGACATCCACAAGAGTCACCTCCTGCGTGTGTTCCTGGACACGCTGCTTGGTCCTGGTATGGTGGGTTTTTCTGTCACGATCGTCGTAGGAGTGAGTAGACCAAGGCGCAGCGTGTGAAACAAACATGACTTTAATTAGTTCAAGTATACCAAACAAAACACGACTCGTGAAGTCCACGGTAAACAAATACCGACACGGAACAAAAACCCACAACACCCAAGGGAAAACATACAGTTTAAATATGGCTCCCAATCAGAGACAACCCATAACAGCTGACACTCGTTGCCTCTGATTGGGAGCCACTCTGGCCAACATAGACATAGAACAACTAGACACTCAAACACAGCACATAAACACACGGAATCTACACACCCTGGCTCAACATATAAAGTCCCCAGAGCCAGGGTGTGACAGAGAGAGAGGGATGGAGACAGGGGGAGGAGGAGGAGAGAGAGGGATGGAGACAGGGGGAGGAGGAGGAGAGAGAGGGATGGAGACAGGGGAGGAGGAGGAGAGGGGGGGGGGGAGACAGGGGGAGGAGGAGGAGAGAGAGGGATGGAGACAGGGGAGGAGGAGGAGAGAGAGGGGTGGAGAGCAGTGGGAGGAGGAGGAGAGGGGGGGGTGGAGACAGGGGGAGGAGGAGGAGAGAGAGGGGTGGAGACAGGGGGAGGAGGAGGAGAGAGGGGTGGAGACAGGGGGAGGAGGAGGAGAGAGAGGTTGGAGACAGGGGAGGAGGAGGAGAGAGAGGGGTGGAGACAGGGGAGGAGGGAGGAGAGAGAGGGATGGAGACAGGGGGAGGAGGAGAGAGAGGGGTGGAGACAGGGGAGGAGGAGGAGGAGAGAGAGGGATGGAGACAGGGGGAGGAGGAGGAGAGGAGGGGTGGAGACAGGGGGAGGAGGGGAGAGAGGGGTGGAGACAGGGGGAGGAGGAGGAGAGAGAGGGGTGGAGACAGGGGGAGGAGTAGGAGAGAGAGGGGTGGAGACAGGGGGAGGAGGAGGAGACCCAGTTGCACAGCTGGGCGATAAATATGCTGAGGTGTTTAGTGGTGAAATGGGTGTGGTAAAGGGAGTTAAAGGTGTTTAGTGGTGAAATGGGTGTGGTAAAGGGAGTTAAAGGTGTTTAGTGGTGAAATGGGTGTGGTAAAGGGAGTTAAAGGTGTTTAGTAGTGAAATGGGTGTGGTAAAGGGAGTTAAAGGTGTTTAGTGGTGAAATGGGTGTGGTAAAGGGAGTTAAAGGTGTTTAGTGATGAAATGGGTGTGGTAAAGGGAGTTAAAGGTGTTTAGTGTTGAAATGGGTGTGGTAAAGGGAGTTAAAGGTATAATGGGTGTGGTAAAGGGAGTTAAAGGTGTTTAGTGGTGAAATGGGTGTGGTAAAGGGAGTTAAAGGTGTTTAGTGGTGAAATGGGTGTGGTAAAGGGAGTTAAAGGTGTTTAGTGGTGAAATGGGTGTGGTAAAGGGAGTTAAAGGTGTTTAGTGTTGAAATGGGTGTGGTAAAGGGAGTTAAAGGTATAATGGTTGTGGTAAAGGGAGTTAAAGGTGTTTAGTGGTGAAATGGGTGTGGTAAAGGGAGTTAAAAGGTGTTTAGTGGTGAAATGGGTGTGGTAAAGGGAGTTAAAGGTGTTTAGTGGTGAAATGGGTGTGGTAAAGGGAGTTAAAGGTGTTTAGTGGTGAAATGGGTGTGGTAAAGGGAGTTAAAGGTGTTTAGTGGTGAAATGGGTGTGGTAAAGGGATTTAAAGGTGTTTAGTGGTGAAATGGGTGTGGTAAAGGGAGTTAAAGCCAACATTCAAGTGTCAGAGAAAGTTGTTCCAATGTTTTGTAAGGCTAGACCTTATGCACTCAGAGAGGCAGTAGACAAACAGCTTACAGAGATAGAAAAACAAGGAGGGATCACACCATTAGAATATAGTGAATGGGCAGCACCTATAGTTTGCCTTCCAAAGACAAAACGGGGGTGTCAGAATATGTCATGATTACAAGGTGACTGTAAATGCATGGGTGGATGTGGACCAGTACCCCTTACCAAAGACCCAGGACTTGTTTTCTACTCTAGCCGGGAGGTAAACAGTTCACAGAGTTAGACCTTACACAGGAACTACCAGCAAGTGGAGGTAGATCAAGAGTCAAAGCATTTCCTGACTATAAACAAGGGTTTCTACCAGATGAATAGACTGCCTTATGGAGTATCAAGCGCTCCAGCTATATTCCAACGTATTATGGACCAGGTCTTACAGGGTTGACCTGGGGTTGGGTGCTTTCTGGATCACATTCTTATCACAGGGAAATCGGCAGAGGACCACTTCCAGAACGTAGAAGCAGCAGTGTTACAGAGACTGCAAGAGCCTGGGTTAAGAGTAAAACGGGAAGTTTATGGAGAATCCCTCTACTCTCATCAAACCTGTGACAGAGCTCTTCCAGAAAGATAGACCTTGGGTGGGGTCAGAACAATGTCAGCAGGCATTTGAAACAACGAAGACGCAGCTGTCTTCCTCCTCAGTGTTAGTGCACTACGACCCTCACATGCCAGTAATATTGGCTTGTGATGCCTCACCATATGGGGGCGGGGGGGGGTGCTGTCATCTCACATACAATGCCCCACGGTAGTGAGAGACCTATTGCATATGCTTCACCCACACTCAAATAGAGAAGACAGAGGATATGATATCAGAATGACATACAATATAAGTATAAAAATTCAAAATGAAAAAAACATATGTACATAAGTATTCAGACCCTTTGTTATGAGACACTAAATTGAGCCCAGGTGCATCCTGTTTCCATTGATCATCCTTGAGATGTTTCTACAACTTGATTGGAGTCCATCTTTGGTAAATTCAACTGATTGGACATGATTTGGAAAGGCACCTGTCTATATAAGGTCCCACAGTTGACACACCCTTCTCTATTGTCATGGTTGCACTAATTTAACTGTTTGTCTACATAACCTGGTTCAATCATTCATGACATCAGTTGATATACAGAGTGTGAGACTCTATATATATTTTATATCTTCCAGTTCATTCTCCGTTAGTCAGCACCTCTACACTAAATAATGTTCTCTGGGGATGCGCCAGCTCATGCTTTTTATTAGAGACTTTAGTCCCCAGAGGTCTTAACCTGGAAAAGGACTATAGTATGTTTTAGAGACTTTAGTCCCCAGAGGTCTTAACCTGGAAAAGGACTATAGTATGTTTTAGAGACTTTAGTCCCCAGAGGTCTTAACCTGGAAAAGGACTATAGTATGTTTTAGAGACTTTAGTCCCCAGAGGTCTTAACCTGGAAAAGGACTATAATATGTTTTAGAGACTTTAGTCCCCAGAGGTCTTAACCTGGAAAAGGACTATAGTATGTTTTAGAGACTTTAGTCCCCACAGGTCTTAACCTGGAAAAGGACTATAGTATGTTTTAGAGACTTTAGTCCCCAGAGGTCTTAACCTGGAAAAGGACTATAGTATGTTTTAGAGACTTTAGTCCCCAGAGGTCTTAACCTGGAAAAGGACTATAGTATGTTTTAGAGACTTTAGTCCCCAGAGGTCTTAACCTGGAAAAGGACTATAGTATGTTTTAGATACTTTAGTCCCCAGAGGTCTTAACCTGGAAAAGGACTATAGTATGTTTTAGAGACTTTAGTCCCCAGAGGTCTTAACCTGGAACCACTAAAACAATTTGGGAGACAGGGCAATCATATTTTTTGTGAAGAATCCATTCCCTTGGTAGTCCAGTCCCCCCCCAACTTGTTGTTGTTTATTTTCCAATACCTAACATATTGAACATGTGTTATATAGCAATGGTTTTACATCAATGATATCTACTGCAGTTGAAATATGATTGCTCTTTCTCCAAAATTGTTTTAGTGGTTCCATTTGTGTAATTGACCACTAGGTGGAGACATTGACCACAGTACCGCTCACCCTGAGGACCAACCTGTATAGTCCACCACACCATCTCTCATTAGCACCACCAGCTGAAGAGAGTTTCTCCCTCACTGTGTTCCCCATGCAGGCCCTGCGCCACGAGGGTGCAAAAGGGGGAAATGGCATTGTGTGCATGGAGCACTTTAACAATTCCATGCCCAAGGAGGTCTGGGTGCAGTGTTGGGAATGATGGGCCCACCAAGCCTGAACCCCAGGACAGCCATACCACTGTCACCAAGCCTGAACCCCAGGACAGCCATACCACTGTCACCAAGCCTGAACCCCAGGACAGCCATACCACTGTCACCAAGCCAGAACCCCAGGACAGCCATACCACTGTCACCAAGCCTGAACCCCAGGACAGCCATACCACTGTCACCAAGCCTGAACCCCAGGACAGCCATACCACTGTCACCAAGCCTGAACCCCAGGACAGCCATACCACTGTTACCAAGCCTGAACCCCAGGACAGCCATACCACTGTCACCAAGCCTGAACCCCAGGACAGCCATACCACTGTCACCAAGCCTGAACCCCAGGACAGCCATACCACTGTCACAACTGTGACTCTGATTAAATGAACGTGTCCAACATTCAGTCACAGACACACACACACACACATACAGACACACACACACAGACACGCACATACAGACACACACACATACACACAGACACACACACACAGACACACACACGCACACACACACCACAAACGTTCAGGTGTTTAGTTTTGCCTAGATGTTGTTTGGTTGAGAAAGACCATTTAGTGGAGGGGAAAATAATACAACATTTATTATTATTTCTGCCAAATGAAATGTTGAACATGGCAATGTTGCTCTCATGGTCTCAATAAAGTTGTACAATATTTAGTTGCATGTCATGATCTATGCCCTTTTTCATTCTGTTCCAATTCAGCCCAAGCACTGTTACAATTAAGCCAGACCATGGGGTAAACTGGAACACTTCACTCCTTGTAGTTAAGACAACACCATGCATTTGCAGTTTGATTTACATATATAATAACCACACCAATTTGTAAAGGACAGACGTAGGTTGTTTGTATCAAGTTTTGGACACACCACCATAAAGGATCTCTGAGTAACTGACAAAAAGGTGAAACGTGTTACAACCATCTCCGGTCTCCCCTACATGTTCAACTTAATATACATGTTTTCCATCTCAAGAGGTCAAATAAAACAAATGTCTATAGTGCCTGTTAAGTGCAGGCCTGGCGCCACCAGGGGGCAGAAAATGCCCCTTTAGTTGGAATATTGTGCCTCCTCAGTTCTGTATCCATATTCTGTCGCACAATCTGCCCCCTCCGTCACGCCCAACCCATTTGTTGTGTATGCTTCATTCATGCAACTCCCTTGCACACATCATACCTACGTCATACACATTTTACCGGTTAGAGGGGCGGGGTCAATTTGTCCGTTCAGGTTTACTTTCAAAGTTACTTACTACGAAAAACAAAACGCGCAGCTGGATGGAATTTAGCTAATGTTAACAGTTATGTAAGGTAGCTGATAGTATGATGGATATTAGAAAGTGGCTTCTCCAGGGCACAACGGCAGCATCGGATCAAAGCGGCGGGGAGGAGGAGAAGCCTGCCACAGAGGCCAAAGGCAAGGCTGCTGGTCCGACGCTAATCACCGAGGCCAAGGCTGCTGGTCGACGCTAATCACCGAGGCCAAGGCCGCTGAGCCCAGCAGCAAAGGCACCTGCTCAACCGTCTTGCAGCCTGGTGACATAGGAGGTAACCAACCCGAGGAGGGGCCTGCAGCCGCCAAGACCGAACCTAGCAGCAGCACCGCCAGTATATTACAAGCACCGACGCCTCCGTTAGTGCCTGACGACCTCGGTGATGAGGAGCCAGCACAGGTTTGTCTGGGGAAATACCCAACCCGCCTGTACTGTGGGAGAAAACTGACATTTTGTAGCACGTGGTTCAAAGGCAGAGAGTGACTGCTGCAAGCCAGATGCAGTTTGATGAGTTATGGGAGAGATACAAGCACATTCAGTGAGCACAGACGGAGCATGTTGCACAGGAGGAAAAAGCAGCTGATTCAACTGGCATTTGAGAGGGATCTTACAAGCAAATTCCGTGGGGAGTGGAAGGAGAGACTGCTGAGGAGGTTCAACACAGCATCAAGGCGGCTGCAACTCTTTTGAATCTGGGTGAGAACAGGCAGCCTGGCTGGGCTTGGAGTATTTAGTTATTTGCTAGCTTTTGGAAATGCGTGGCAAACGTCAGAAATAGGCGTAGACGTGATTTTCTTTATTGGCGTTGCTGCCAAGTCTACTGCTTGATTTCTGTGATTGGATCGGAAATGTTTGGTTTATAATATATTCGGATTGTTTTTAATGTTGTTTTATAATGTAGAAGAGGTGCTTTGCATTACATTGATGAGGGTGGGCAGACCTTGACCAATGGTTGAGTAACGATGTAGCTATAGTGTTGCCATAAACAACTCGTTGCTATGGAATACTAATGTCTCTGTTATCATACGCAGCGTAGGACGGCACTCTGGTGGGAAGACAGCTTGGTAGCTGCGTCCAAGCTGCATTGGACCGATAAGTCCTGGTAGTGCATTGTACATTATTGTTTGCTTTCCGCCATTGGAAATGCTTTGTATTGGCATGAGGAAGGGTTATTACGGTAATTAGCAACTGTTTTGCATTGTATTGGCATGAGGAAGTGTTAATACGGTAATTAGCAACTGTTTTGCATTGTATTGGCATGAGGAAGGGTTATTACGGTAATTAGCAACTGTTTTGCATTGTATTGGCATGAGGTATTGTTATTACGGTAATTAGCAACTGTTTTGTATTGGATTGGCATGAGGAAGGGTTATTACGGTAATTAGCAACTGTTTTGCATTGTATTGGCATGAGGTAGTGTTATTACGGTAATTAGCAACTGTTTTGCATTGGATTGATGGGTATTGTGCATGTAGCTGTGTAGCGTTGTCATAACTTGCAATTTCTGGAGGCGGTTATGAATTGTCCACATTTGTAAAGCGGTGCAGTAGCCTGTATTCTTGCGGCAAGACAGCCGTGCGTGGCTGAAAATACATTGTGTGTAATTGTACTATCGATTATTATCCACCCTGTGTTATCAGCAAGAGAAAATAGTTGTGCCCCCTTAGTAATTTCTGATGCCCCCTTGCCGAGTTAATCCTGCCGCCGGGCTACAGGTTAAATAAATTATGGTGAACGTACAAGGTGATGAGATTGATGCTCCTTTCCAATAAATATCGAGGGTCTTATTCTGGTGACATGTTGATCGATGCTTGGCTGCTAATGAAGGTAGTTATGTGGCACTACATTAGATCACTCAAATATGGTATCCATGCGCGCTGCAGGATACATTCAGAGTAAGAATTTGTGATTAGTCCGGAGTCCCGGCTAGTGCTGCGGCTGACCCTCTTAAATACCTGCCGCCTCAGTACATCCACCTCTTCCTTTTCTCACCTCATTCATTTGTCTTGGAGATGAGAGGCTGGTGGTTGACAGAGGAAAAGGAAACCAGGTAGAAAGAGGAGGATACAGGGCATTCAGAAAGGATTCTGACCCCTTGACTTTTTCCACATTTTGTTACGTTACAGCATTCTACAATTGATTAAATAAATAACAGTCCTCATCAAATCAAATCACATTTTATTTGTCACATACACGTGTTTAGCAGATGTTATAGCGGGTGTAGCGAAATGCTTGTGCTTCTAGCTCCGACAGTGCAGTAATATCTAACAAGTAATATCTAACAATTTCACAACATATACCCAATACACACAAAACTAGTAAGGAAAGGATTTAAGAATATATACATATATGGACAAGCAATGACAGAGCGGCATTGACTAAGATACAGTAGAATATTATAGAATAGAATGCAGTATATACATATGAGATGAGTAGTGCAAGATATGTAAACATTATTCATGGTTAACTAGTCTGTATATTCCACTGATTCATATGGATACCAGTCCATTCATTGGCTGTAAAAGTGGGTAAAACCAGACAAGCATATAACTGTAGCTATGTGGTCTTTACTTGAGTGTGTTTCAGCAGGGTGAGGTCAGAGAGATGCTTCCAAGTCAGTATTTTTCTGAACTCATAAAATCCTTCACACAATCTAATGGGATGAATGTTCAACCCCATTTAAATGACCATAAGGTCTATATAGCACCTTTAAGTTAAGACGTCACAGATCTGTTCATGGCAAAGCAGTTCAATTAATGATACTAATTGATTCTTAAAGAATATAACTTATAAATCATGAGCCTCATCTTGAGGAGTCACCTGTGTCAGTATTCATAAAGAGTAGGAGTACTGATCTGGGATCAGTTTTTCCTTTTAGATCATAATGAAACAGATTAGATGGACAGGGGGGACCTGATCCTAGAGCAGCAGCGTCCTCACAGCGACAGATTCACCTGTGTAAGTCTTTAACACGAGGTGCGCTGGTTGAAGTGGAAGGTGTTTCAGTGTATTTTTTCTGACACAAGAGATACAGCTGCCCCTGTGTCAATCTCCATACCCACCGGCTGTCCCTCTAGCAAGGGGGAGACATAGTAGCCGTGCGACCCGCCAGGAAAAGGTCAGGATTTTCAGTGTGACTTCCTCGTCTGATGAGTCACTCACCTCAGTGTTCTCTTACTCAACAGTGTGAACATGTCTATGTGTCTTTCGTTGGAATGTCTGTTTCTTGTTTCCCATTTTTGTGATTTCTCTGTTCTCTTTTTGTTTCTGGAGGCTTGTTCGATGTGGCCCTTTTTACCACAGGCTGGACAATCCATGTCCTTACACCAGCATGTTGATACTTGATGTCCCACCTTGCCACAGTGGAAGCATGTGACTTGATTTCCTGGTCTCTGATTTTCAGTTGAAACCCTGTGCACTTTTCCTTTTTTATGATCAACTTTATATTTATTTTAAAGGAACATAAAGACGAGAACAAATAGCAGCAGGAATGGTTATACAGCTAGAGACACAATACTGTTAAAATATATATCAGAACAAATAGCAGCAGGAATGGTTATACAGCTGGTGATTAGGATTGTTAGATGAACCCACTAAGTTCCTGATGAACTCAACTGGTGAGCCTCTTTAGCAGCTAGTTCCATCGACACACTGATTTCAATGTCCTTTGCCAAGGTCAGATGACTTTCAGTCAACAGTCTCTTTTGTGTAGCTTCACTCCGTAGCCCACATACTAGTCTGTCTCTAATGATGTCATTTAGAACAGCATTAAACTCACAGTGTTCTGGTAGTTTCTTTAATGCAGCAGCAAACATTGTTACTGATTCTCCCTCTTCCTGATGTCTCCTGTGGAACCTGAACCTTTCAGCATTAACTAGTGGTTCTGGTGAAAAATGTCCTTTAAGTATCTCCACAATATCCCCATACGTCTTATTACCTGTTCTGTCTGGCTGTAGCAGGCTGCCTAGTAAATTAAATGTCTTTGGCCCCATTACACTAAAACATGGAGGCACAATTTAGTCCTCATCCATGTGATTTACAAGAACAAAATATTCAAACCGTTCTGTATATGAGCTCCACTGTTCAATACTTTTATCAAACTGTCCAATGTTTCCAACAATTCAAATAATTTTTCATTTCTCAATAAGCTCCTGATTGTCACTCACTTCAATATTGTCCTCAACCAAAGCAATATTTTCCTCAGTCACGTGATCTTCATTCACTTCACTCACTGACGTTTCCTCCTAAATTCGCTCATTTAGCAGATTTAATTAAAAAGTTTGTCTTCACAGTTAAATAAATGTCCTTTCCTTTAATCACTGTATATTCCTCCTTTTAAATCACGTTGTTTTCCCGCTCCGATGTCCGTCTCCAGTCCTTTTCTGCCGTCCATGACGATGTTAACTCCAGTGGTGGAAAAAGTACCCAATTGTCATACTTGAGTAAAAGTAAAGATACCTTAATAGAAAATGACTCAACTAAAAGTGAAAGTCACCCAGTAAAATACTACTTGAGTAAAAGTCTAAAAGTATTTGGTTTTAAATATACTTAAGTATCAAAAGTAAATGTAATTGCTAAAAT
This sequence comes from Coregonus clupeaformis, assembly GCF_020615455.1. Lineage (NCBI taxonomy): Eukaryota > Metazoa > Chordata > Actinopteri > Salmoniformes > Salmonidae > Coregonus > Coregonus clupeaformis. The sequence continues at coordinate 303,393 of NW_025533810.1, read as the reverse complement.
ATACTAAAGTATCAAAGGTAAAAGTACAAGTATAAATCATTTCAAATTCTTTACATAAAGCAAACCAGACAATTTTCTTGTTTTTAAAATGTACGTTCAGCCAGAGGCACACTCCAACACTCAGACAATTTACAAACGAAGCATTTGTGTTTAGTGAGTCTGCCAGATCAGAGGCAGTAGGGATGTTCTCTTGATAAGTGTGTAAATTGGACCATTTTCTGTCCTGCTAAGCATTCAAAATGTAACAAGTACTTTTGGGTGTCAGGGAAAATGTATGGAGTAAAAAGTACATTATTTTCTTTAGGAATGTAGTGAAGTAAAAGTAAAAGTTGTCAAAAATATAAATAGTAAAGTCAAGTACAGATACCCCAAAAAACTACTTAAGTAGTACTTTAAAGTATTTTTACTTAAGTCCTTTACACCACTGGTTAACGCTCTTTCTTAGCTAGCTGGACTATGCACTTGCCTCTGCTAGCAATACACTGTGCTAACATTAGCCTAGACTGTACCACAGAAAATAACAGTTTTAAACAGTTGTAAAAACCCACTTCTTCCAGACAGAATAGTTCCTGTAGATTCAGACTTACTCATCACCAATCTTTTGTTATGTCTCGTGGGTTTCATAACCACGTCTGTGTAACAATTCAATAATGATGAGACGGGAGACAGGAATCAGTTCAACCATTTATCTGGAACGTGATCATCTCAACACATACAAACCCCCAAGATGCTCTGCAGCACAACCCCAATATACAACAAATACATAGATAAGTAAATGGACACTAAACAAAACTCATAGAGGAATTTAAATGTTCAGTTGTAGAAAGTAGGGCCATGGGATAGGGTCAGAAAGGTCAGTATGTTTGATAACTGGTTACAGAGGTGACATAACA